>NC_138232.1:37482169-37642169 GCF_964197995.2 Scardinius erythrophthalmus | reverse complement strand
CTGAGATGATGCTGCAATGTATATTATGTGAAAATCAGTGTTTTTTTACCTTGAATGCATGTAAATCTATTGTTGGAGTCCTTCAAAACTAAATTAGGAACCTCTTAAATAGCATAATAGGGGCACTTTAAGTAAGTGTACAAATTAAGTAAGTGTTTGTATTTGTGTGTATTTAGTAATGACTGTGTACATGTGTGTAGAATCCGCTTCCAGAGCAGGAGGGTCCCTCCACTGGGTCTATGTCCAGTTTTGAGCTGATGAGCTCTAAAGATCTGGCCTTCCAGATGACCCAGTATGACTGGGAGCTTTTCAGCTGTGTACACGAGGTAAAGTTGCACATATAGCGATACGCACTAACGCACGAATGACGTTTTTAATCCACAAAACGTGCAGTTTGACTGTGTGTGTTTGTGTGCAGTATGAGCTGGTGTATCATACGTTCGGACGGCAGGCATACAGACGCTCCACAGCAAATCTGGAGCTGTTTCTGAGGCGCTTTAATCAGGTGCAGCTGTGGGTGGTCACAGAGGTCTGTCTGTGCGGGACGCTCAGCAAACGGGTACAGCTACTCAAGAAGTTCATCAAGATTGCCGCCCAGTGAGTTCTTCAGCACACATATACAAATTGAACAAAACTTTGAAAAAATTATGATCTGATTTGATGCTTTCGATATTTGAAAAACACATTACATGTGTGTGCTGTGCATTTATTCCCTCAGCTGTAGAGAGTTTAAGAATCTGAACTCTTTCTTCGCCATTATCATGGGCATGTGCAACCCAGCCGTGAGCAGACTCAGCCAGACATGGGAGGTTAGTGCCATATTGCACAAATGAGTCTATTTGAAAACTCTATTATGTCTATTATGTCTATTATGCTATAATCTTAGAAAATTAATTTTTATATTATGGTTGGTTTTATATTTTGAAGTGTTTATACCAAAATCTTATACCAAAAAGTCCCCCTGTAGTCAATCATTTTATCCCTTAAAACTCACCTTTGATCACCAAAATGACATTTAAAAAAAAAAAATCTTGAATAAAAAGCCTTCATGCCTTAAAATAACTTGAATGTAACTCTACACCCTTGCCTCATTTAGTATATGCTGTTCTATGAATATGCAAATTAGCCCTGCCACTCGCTCACACCAGCTCAGAGATCCACTCGTTGACGTGATTGGTTACAAGGTAGTTTGTGATGTCAGAAACACCAGCGATATCAAATCGTGTTTTTGAGACTGTCTTTGGTTCACTGCAGTTTTAAGTTTTAGTTCATCCAAAAATGAAAATTAGCCCATGATTTACTCACCCTCAAGCCATCCTAGGTGTATATGACATTCTTCTTTCAGACGAATTCAATCGGAGTGTTTTTAAAAATGTCCTGGCTCTTCCTATCTTTAAAATGGCAGTGAATCGCCGTTTCTGTTTTAAAGTCCATCAAAGTGCATCTATCCATGATAAAAGTGCTCCACACGGCTCCGGGGGGTTAATAAAGGCCTTCTGAAGTGAAGCGATGCATTCATGTAAGAAAAATATTTAAAACTTTATCGACTAAAATAACTAGCTTACGGCAGACGGCCGAACGCATCGATTTACGGTGAAGGAGTAACTCCTGACCCGACGCACAACGTATTGACGAACACAAAACAAAACACAAGTCACGAATTAGAAGTCTAAAACGACAATTGTTAAAGAGAAATGTCGGAGTTTGTTGCCCAGCCGTTTGTTTGAACCGCGAGAACTTGCGTAGGCCGTCTGCCGTAAGCTAGTTATTTTAGTCTATGAAGTTTTAAATATGGATATTTTTCTTACACAAACGCATCACTTCACTTCAGAAGGCCTTTATTAACCCCCCGGAGCCGTGTGGAGCACTTTAATCATGGATGGATACACTTTGATGGACTTCAAAAAATATACAGCCAATCACTGCCATTATAAAGCTTGTAAGAGCCAGGACATTTTTTTATATAAATCCGATTGTTTTCGTCTGATATAAGAATGTCACATACACCTAGGATGGCTTGAGAGTGAGTAAATCATGGGGTAATTTTTATATTTGGGTGAACTATCCCTTTAAAGTCGACATGAAATCAAAATTGACCCTATTTACTTTGTTAGCACTTATTACTAGTCTTGTGGTGAACAATTAATCTGTGCAAGTTAATACACAGAAAAAAATAGTTTGCCGTGGTAATCTTTAATCAAAGTCTGAAAAGTTACTTCTGGTCTGGAATGGCGTTCCTTCTCTGATGATGTAGGTTTGACGGCTTGGGTTGAAAACGCTTAACCACTCCCCTCAAACCGTTAGTCTGTTATGAGCAGAGATGGAGAGGAGGAGCGCTAGAGTAAAACCCTGCCCTCTGTTTCATATTCTGTTTCACTGGGAAATACGTCACAACACTGGAGAAAAGTCGTTTGCAACTTCCGGTTCACGGGGACTTTAAGGAGAAAATACTCAGCAATGGTGTTGACTTATGAATTTACACATGGTTTGTCTTAAAGTATATTAAAAACACCACATAGACATATAAACAACATAAAAATCTTGATTTTCACCACAGGGGGACTTTAATGGTTTTAACATACGAACCATTGAAGAGATTTATTAAAGTCATTTGCAATTTTCATGTATTTTTGAATAATTAATAGGCCATGATAATAAAAAATCAGTGTCACGTCGTTAAATATTGACAAACATAAAGGTCTTTGCAAATATAACTATTAATGTGTCTATGGGCATATTTTTTTTCTTTTTTATAGAAACTACCTAGTAAGTTCAAGAAGTTCTACGCAGAGTTTGAAAGTTTGCTTGTGAGTCTATTTCAAACATTCTGAATTCCAGCTCTCTCCCTGTAGAAATTATTCTATGATTGAGACAGTCACTGATCATTAAACTTTGATTTATTTGTTGCACTCAGGATCCATCCAGGAATCACCGTGCATACCGCCTCACTGTGGCTAAGATGGAGCCGCCAATCATTCCCTTTATGCCCCTTCTCATTAAAGGTGTGGGCAGGGCCTAGCCCCGATATCCTTAATAATAATTACTGGTTGTCTCATAGTTCTGGTCTACAGCATGAAATGTTTTTTCTCTTATTAGACATGACATTCACTCATGAGGGGAATAAGACTTTTATTGATGGACTGGTGAACTTTGAGAAGATGGTGAGTATGTTACTGGTATATATGCAGTGTTATTGTAGTATTATTTGTATACTATTATATTTTGAATTATATTTTCATCTTTTATTATTCAGTTTTCATTTAAATTTTACACAAGTTTTTGTCTTTTTTTTTAAATAGTTCTATTTATCCTGGTCATTTTAGTATTTAGCAACCCAAACCCTACCTTGTTTTATTTCAGTTAGTTAGCAAGGCAAACATTTTCATGGTGACTTAGTTTTTTTTTTTTTTCAGCTAATATTTATGTTTTATTTTATTTCAGCTTTATTTCAATTAACGAAAGCAATTTTTAATAGTTTTAGTTAACAATAACAACCCTGGATCTGTGACATATCTGCACCACTATCTGACCAGCTAGAACATATTTATATTTCTACATGTTTCTCTCCTCAGCGGCTGATTGCAAACACAGTCCGGGCGGTGAGGCACTGCAGGAGCCAGCCCTTCAGTGAGTCATCGACACACTAATGCTTTCTTTGTGGTCCTAATTCATTTCTCATGGTACTGCCTATTGAAAAGCTACATCCCAGAGACTGCTCAATCATATCTTATTCATAACAATCTGAGGTTTGGTATTTGGGAAAACATATCTGGCCATGTCTAGAGGTAAAATAGCAGGGATCCATATTAAATCACAACAAATGTATAAATGTATATAAACAATATTGTAAAAATATCCCATTAAGTTGATGGTAAGAAAACTGGCAGCTATGGCTGCCAGAAATTCACAGTAAAAAAAATAATGTGACATAGCAAAAAATGTATTTCAGTATTTTGCTATGGCATATTGTGCCTGTATATTTTACAGCTTATAGCCATATATTTCATTAATTGATATAATGTTAATATATGTACTGATAACCAGCATAATAATACAAGTACAATAGAAAGTCGCATGATGAATCAAAGTCCGTCATGAGTGGCCCATCCATAAAACATGACCATTACTCGTACAGATGATGCATAGGATCATACACACAAAGACAAAACACCAGCAAAGTAACGCACGTGACACTAAAGCTGTAATCATATCCGGCTCAATTGTGAAGGGTCTATTCAAGTGCATTTCATAGTGTTACAGTATTCCACACAGTGTGCTGTGCTGTATACATGAATTACTAAGTTTGGCAAGTGCAAATAGCGATAGATGGAAAATACAAAAAATATTTTCTTTGCACTAAGTGCACATAGTAGCAGTATTTTCTTCCCACTACATTTAAATAAATAGTTGTTAGATGCTATTTATACTTAGTGCAAAAAGTGGCAGATACTAATTTTGCACCTCAGTGTATTGTAGTATATTATAAAACAGTATGCAATAATAACAACATATTTAGTGTATATGATTATATTTATCAAAATCATAAATTGATTGCTGCTTTATTAGTCCATCCCCTAACCCTACCCGTTAAACACTTTATTCCTACTATTAAATACCCATTAGGCACTTTATTTCCGCTTTTCAAATATTTTCTTAAGTTTTATTTAAAATAAACTCCTGATATGCGATGGGAAAAGGGAGGAGTATGAGTTCGGAAAAAGTCGGATTCGAACTCGGGTCAGTCGTGACTCGTGTCAAAAGTTAGCGCCACCCACCTTACGCTCCATGCCACTGATCCTGTTATCAGTGGGATTTATTGTTTTTTTTTTTTTTTTTTTTTTAAAGCCTCTTCCAACAAAGCAGGCTATTTGCTCTTGTTGTAAATAGACACAATGTAAAAGGCTTGGTTGTTTTAAATTTTGTTCCTACCTCCCACAGATGCCGAGGCATCTCCAGCCAGTAAGAATCCACAGGAAGTGAGGAATTACGTACGTCAATTGAGTGTGATTGACAACCAGAGAACCTTATCCCAACTGTCCTTCAGACTGGAGCCAAGACGGGGCTAAAGACCAATGCTCAGACTTTCTTTCTCTTGCTTTTCCCCCTCTCTCTTTGAAATACAAACAATGCATATCCAGTTTACTACAGTACAACTCAATTTTACATCTATCAGCTGCCACAGCAGTTGAATGCCGACTGTATGTGCTATCACTGCCAACTGAACTACATGTACGAGATGCATTTTCATATGTATGTTTGTTTGTGTGTGTCTGTGTGCGAGTTGCATGTTAATGACTTTAGTCATAAGAGCTACCTTGACATTGTGTGTCTGGGTGTGTGTGTAAAACCAGAATGCACTTGGTCAAGGTCTGTATCCATAGATTCAGTCATGTGAGGCCGTAGTTTATTCCCATGATACAACCTTCTAGAACGCTGAAAACCTGCTGCCTGTACTCAAGCCTGCATTTCTATGATCCTACAAAACCTTCAGAACAATCCTAAAAATAAAAGTTTACTACAAGCTATTATGTATACAAATAACAGTGACACTAGGATAATTTGCCAGCCACAAAAAAAATGAATCAGTGGTACTCCGTAAAACCTTCCAGGCCTCGAGGTCTTGTGTATGTTGTTTCAAGTCATATAAATGTCAGTATTCTGGCTCAAGGACTATTTTTTACCACTGGTAAAATTTTGTGCTAGTAACTTACATTACCTCTCGCCATAGCCTGTAGCATTGATGTCATTTTGTATATTGAGTTATATATGTATATTTTTGGGTTGGACCCATTTTTGCTAAGTTATCATAATCGGTCTGAGAAGGCCTTTGTTTTTTCTCATCCTGCCTTTTGGAAAGTGAGATGCTGTGTGTGTGTGTGTGTGTGTGTGTGTGTGTGTGTGTGTGTGTGTGTGTGTGTGTGTGTGTGTGTGTAGGGCACTTATTTTCTTTTAAGAAAATGTCCATGCCTACCTTGTAAATAGTATAATCTAAATAAATGTACCAATGAACACTTTCTGCCGGTGTGATTGAACTTCTCACTCGCCTTTATGTCTTTTTTCTGTTTTACTCTTATTTGTTCTTTGGGATGAAAAAGGATAGTTCACCCAAAATGGAAATTCTGTCATTTACTCCCCCTCATGTATTTCAAAACATGTATGGCTTTAATTCATCAGAGGAACACAAACAGAGTTTAAACCGTTTAAAATAATTTTCATTTTTGGGTGAACTAACGTTTTAATATTGTATGCTTAACAGAACAATAGTTCATGTATATTCAAATGCTACATTAAAAAGAATAGACTTGCCATATGACTGGGCTGGTGGAAAGTTTTGCATATATATATTCATTCATTTGCATTTTCTCGTTTTATACCCTGTCGCTGTCTGTCTGTCCGTGTAGAGGCGCTATTGTCATTAAAGTTGTGACACCGTTATCGACTATGCTCAAGAACTGAAGAATTCTACTATGGTCAATGCACGTTTATGAATATTAATTAGGTAACGTGACGACTGCCTATTATGTCATTGGCTAAAGTGCCAGTGGGTGGGCGCTAATCTGACGAATAAACGAATCGCAGTTTGCCTCATGAATATTAATTAGGTTACGCATAGACGCTCCAATGTGTTTACCACGTGAAGTCTTTTTGTCGTAGTTAATATTCATAAGCCAATCCTTTACCGTAGTAGGATTCATAATTTGTCCACCGGTCCAAAGCGAGTGTCCTCTTATGGAAGTGCAGTAACACGAGACAATGAGGCTCCGCATATTATCTTATGACTGGGATTGTTCAGAGAGCGACAGGCCAGCGCGTTTCACCGGACCGCACGGAAAGCACGACTAACAGGTAGGAGAGCACGCTTTTACATTTTAATCAGAATACACGTTATGTGTTATAAATAATTATAACATTATTGGAAAGAGTTTTAACTCTGCAGCTGATCTCGTGTTTGACGACTTCACGAGAGTGTGACATAATGTCTGTGACTATAACGTTATGTGTTTGCGTTCCAAAATCTCCACAAGTATTCCAAAAAGTATTCCAAACTCTCCCAAAGTAACATTAAGTGAACATGAAATGGTGGCGAATTAAAAGTAGGCAAATAAACTTAACAAAATGTACAAATTGCTTTACACAGAACAAATGCATATGGACACAGACGATAAAAATACTATAAATGAATGTTTTATCTGAAAGTATCTATTTCTTTGCACAATTCATATTTTAAACATTAGGATGTTGTTTTGCTCAATAAATCAAGTCAGAGGTATGAATGAGCTGTTTCTAGTTAAGAATAGTCGAACGTGTGACACACTTGCCCTCTGTTGGGCCCTGATGTCACAGCCAGGGGCCACAGAGATGATATGCGGGTTGTTTTTAGCGACTGGGCGCTCTTTAAGTGATAGATAGCCTAGACTGTGTGCGGGACGGGTATATAGGCGGTATATAGCTTGTTCTCTCTACACCGGGGAAACCAATCTGAGGTTAGGTCATAGATTTCAGGGAAGAGTGACGCATGTAGGCTAGTAATGCATAAGAAACCAGACCCCCATTTCTACTACTACATCAGAGATTACTACATTAGAGGTGAAAGAAAACATGAGGCTGGAGGGAAAGTTTGATTCCCTGAACATTAATTTATACATGTGCACTCCTGGATTAGAAAAACGATCAAATGTACAGGCATTCAGCCAGTGTTTGTTGCAGCACACTTTATGGTTATTTGACATGACAGCTCAAGCAGTAACAGCAGTATCCTGACCTGCAGTGGGATTTATCAATATTTTAAACAACGTTTTTTTCTTATTCTTGTACACATGTAGCTTTTTTAACCCCACTGAGAGACTACAAGGAAATTTTGTACTTATAAAAAAATTGCAGGACTTTTTAAGTCTACTGAAAAAAAAAAAAACCCTAATATACTCTTAATAAAAATGGTTCTAATCAGTACCGGATTAGGGTTCTTGTAACAACTTGTAACAATAGTAGAAGCCTTTTTGGTGCTGAATAGAACACTTTTTATAAAGAACCATGCTTTGAAAGTAGTGTTTAGAACCTTAATGGTGTTATAAAGAACATTTTTGAACAGTTTATTTTAGCATGTGTGTGTGTGTGTGTGTATATATATATATATATATATAATATATATATATATTTATATATATATGAAGAGTTCAGATGCAAAAGCCTCTAAGTGCCATCCAAAATTTTCTTCTAGAATGATCATTTATATAAAGCTTGTATATTTAAGTTCAATAATTTCACTTAAATGACAATTAATAGGTAAATTGCGTTGCCATTTAAGTGAAATTATTGAACTTAAATATACGAGCTTGATAAAAATTATCATTCTAGAAGAAAATTTCAGATGGCACTACATATATATATATATATATATATATATATATATATATATATATATATATATATATGTATATGTATATATATATATAAGCAATCAGACTTGCAACTTTTGCCTGGTGAATAGTGATAAAGTAAAAATCCCACACACTTCCACTGATTGTAATGTTCATGACCTCTGAATATTATAGAGCAGTCGAAACCCTTTATGGCCCCCGGTCATATCGGAATATCATAGAGACGTGGGAAATCGTGGAAAAATGATCAGGCCCACTCCAACGTTGTGACAGAAAGTTCTGGACAAGCAACATACCAGTTATATATATCCAGTTTTTTGGCTCCCTAGTTCTTCATGGCTGCAACTGTTAGTGCAAACAAACACATCAACAAGTGCTGAACTTCCTGTCTTCTCCAGTTTTCAGTTCATTAAACCACAGTTCCGAGTTTCCAGAGCATTGTTCAATTTGATTATGGATTTATTGTTCAAAATTATAGTCCCCTATTAATTATTATATTCTTCTGGTGTATATTTGTAGGATGTTTTTTACTTAGTGTAAACAGCAATAAATCCAAAACATTACAATAGTTGTTTACCCCACTCACTCTATTCTGTCTATTCTTGTGTTCTCATGAAGCCTGTAAAGTAGAGTAGACAAAAGTGGCAGGAGTCCATTTGCAGATGTAGCAGAATACACTGAAGGACTGAAGGCAGAGACAAGCCAAGTCATCCTGCAGATATGTGAGCATGCTAGAATTATTACATTTCTGGTTCCATAATCCTCAAGTCATATGTTTTTTTGGATGAGTTCTTGTTTAAATGCCTGAAATAAAGTCTGTGAGGAACACAAGCTCGAGATATTTTCACCTTTTATTCTACGACATAAAATACACCAGTAATACTCCACTTGTGATGGAAAAAAAAGGCTTTTACTAATAAGTGGTTAAATGTGACTACATCGGCTGTCATTATACATCAGCACATCGAACAGGAAAACTCAACACACAGCTTAACAGCTTCGTTGATCTCAAACTCTTAATAGTTGCGATGCTTAAGTCATGGTGCAGTTTGTTTATAACTTAGTCACCATGAATTCAAAATTGACAATTCTTATTTTCTTATGGAATATTACAGTATTTATTTATTTTTATAGCAAGTACAGGCAATACATACACCGATACACTACTGTGAGCTTGAAAGACATATGGCTTCAGCACAAATAGCATATTTAAAAATAATTTCCCGTGGTAGATATATACAGGTGGAGCTGGGGAAGGTGGAGGGTTTCAGAAGAACTCTGAAAGTGCGCAGCAAACTGTTATAGTATACGCTAACCAGCTATTTAAATGTTGAGATGTGACGTGAACATCCAAAGTCTGACAGAACTTGGTATTTATATGCTATTATAGTATGTATTAATATTTTGAATTGGATTTTATTGTTGTATTTTCAGTTTTCGTTTTAAGTGTAGTAATTTTGATGTGTACTTTTGACTTTGACTTTTTTTTTTTTTTTTTTTTATTATTTAATAAATAAGCACTCTTCATATAATGTACATATGTATTGCCACACTTGTTGATCACTGTAGCTAGGACAGTTGTGATCAGCAGCATGAGGTTTGTTTTGCATGCTGGGCCCAACATGGTATGCTGGTTGGATCTGCTACACCAGCTCATTTTTGCTTGAGTGCAGCATGACTGTCCTGATCCACCTGTTCTAATCAACATAAACCAACATGGAATTCATGCTGGTTTATGCTGGATTTTTCAGTATAGGGTTTCCTGTAAGGCCCGCTCATACAAGAGGTTTGTATCAGCAAAACTAAACAAAAACTTGGAAGAGTAAATAAAAACTCCAGGAGAACAAATCCAGGAACATTGCAAACTGAAAAAATAGTTAACTCTGGATGTTGTTTAATTAAAGACCAAATCTATAGTTTTGACTTTTTTCTGTCCGAAAGTATTATTGTTCTTTCTTAATATGTTTTTTGTCAAAACTTGAATAGTAGCTTTATATCGTGTCTCTCTTTCCAGAGCCACAGTGAATGTCAGTATGAGATGTCGTCCCACAGTGCAAGCTTCGTTCAGATCCGCTTTGATGACATCCGCTTTTATGAGAACTGCGGTGGTGGGAGTTTTGGGAGCGTGTATCGGGCGCACTGGATCTCACAGGACAAAGAAGTGGCTGTCAAAAAACTGCTGAAAATTGATGATGAGGTTAGTTCAGATGAAGTTATTGTTATTTTAGCTTCTTATTTTTATAACTCAAGTCAATTGTATTTGTATAGCGCTTTACACAATACACATTGTTTCAAAGCAGCTTTAAAGAAAATCATGATGTTCATGTTTATAATATCTTAATATCTTCTACCTTATAGTGAAGTTATTTAGCAAATTAGAGCTGGGCGATAATATAGTTTACATTTTGTGACAATATAAACGATCAAGCAATTGAGATTTGCTATTTTGATCAATCGTTTGATCGTTAAAATAAGTATACTTCAAGTTAATTTTATGAAGTATACTTAAGTCATGTTCAAGTATATTTTAAGTATACTTTATGTAGTAAGTATACTAATATCAATGTACTTGAAGTATACTTGTAATTGTACAATACTTCTTGGGACCAAATTGGCCCACTTTTAGTATATAAAAGTATATGTTTAAGTGTACTATAAGTATAAGAGTAGTTTACTATTTTAATACAAGTAGTACATTTTTTAGTTCATGAAAGTACACACTGAAGTGTACTCTCAGTAAACTACTAGTTTAGTAGTTTATACTGCAAGTATACTTGTAATTTTCTTTTAGTGAACATAACATTATACTTAAAGTTTACTATTTATATATTATTTTTTGCACTTGCAGTATACTACTGTTCAGATGTAGATATTATTTTTTATTCTTGAAAAATACCTTTAACTGTACTTTAATTTTAAAAACATTTTATTAGCTTCATGCATCCTTTTTTATCAACACTTGAATGTCGGTAAGTTTCATAAAGAAAGGCAACATTTTAAACAAAAAAGTTGAGAAAATCACATTTTTGTCAAAGACTTGATCAGATTCAGAACGATGATCAAAACACAGATGGAGTCGATCGAGTCCAACACCTCCAAAGCTTCACAGTCGTTTTCTCTTCATGGGTTACGCTTCATTTCATTTGGTAATATTAAGCAATTTTGATTTACACGCTGTTTAATGTTTGATGATGATCACGTTATTTTTGGACTAGCCTACACAAAAAATCAGATACGCAGAATTAGAAACATATCTGTTTTATATCAATATTCTAATCAATATTTTCAAACATTGTAAGTTTCATAAGACTGTGTATGAAAAACTGTAAAAAAAAAAGTATATTTCATAGGCTACTCGATCAAAAGGGCTAACACAACTACAAGCCAAGTATACTTTGAATAGCCTACTTAATTATACTTTTAAGTATATCTCGATCAAAAGATTGAGTTTTTTAATTTTAAGTATATTTCTGAGAAGTACATAAAGTATATTTAGTATTCTTTCTTATTTTTTGTTTAAAAGAAGTATACTAATAGAACACTTGAATATACTTCTTTTTCGTAAGGGGAGTTTTATGGGTAAACTGTTTATAGAGAGCTACAATCAGCAACATTCACACACCGCATCAGAATATGGTTGTCAGGCCTGTTTGAAATGCTAAATGCAACTGTGTTCAAGCACAGTTCAGTTTGTTTCGAAAGTGAAAATGTGCGTACTATGCAACAGAATATGCAAAAAGCAATACATCAAATCAGCAGGATCTCCGAATACAATACCAGATGACACACTGCATCCATTGAGTTTTTAACATGCTAATGTAACCCCTCCAGTTCTACTCGCGATCTTACTAGCTGGCCTCCGTTACACTAGCATCATGTACACAGAAAATACATTGGTCAAGAAGTAAATTCTTCATCAATTTTGGTACATAATCCAAATGTTGAGGAATTTGGACGCAGCCTGTGTGAATGTAGCCATTGTTACCATCCATCAGACTTGTTTATGTGCATGAGAGCGGGGGAGTGTAAGAATCTACAGTTTTCCATGATCGTCTCTCTTTTTTCCCCATCATCTCTCCCCCGCCTTTCTCTATTTCTCTTTGTCTAAAGTCAATTTGATATACTGTAAGTGTAAAATGTAGCATCTTAATGTGGGTTTGCAGGCGGTGTGTGTTACTGTCAGTATTAATGCATGCTCAGCAGCACTGCCAGAGTCTGTTCCACTGTTTACTGGAGTTTAGCAGCTTTCCTGGCTGATGCCATGCAGTTCGAGTCCCAGCGGACATGTCCCACAATACTGCTAATGGCTCCATGTTCACGGACATTTCTAGTGTAATATTTGACCTCGACATACTGTAATGAAAAAATAGTTTTATGACATTGATGCAGCACTCATTTGAGCCTCGGTGTTTGACCGCAGTCTTTCACCTCTGCATCTGTTTTTTTTTTTCCTTCACCTCATCCAGGCTGAGATTCTGAGTGTCCTGAGCCACAAAAATATTATTCAGTTCTACGGAGCCATACTGGAAACACCCAACTACGGCATTGTCACAGGTAATAATTCAATGTTTCAGTTTCACAACCAAACCAAACCTGTTTCACCAACAAATGTTTTATTGCTCAGAGGCTCCACTTAAAATTCTCATATGAAATATTGTTAATATTGACAAAAACAGTTAATATTGTGAAATGTTATTACAATTTAAATAAGTGTTTTCTATTCTAATATATTTGAAATGTAATTTATTCCTGTGATGCAAAGCTGAATTTTTTAGCATCATTACTCTAGTCTTCAGTGTCACATGATCCTTCAGAAATCATCATTCTAATATGATAATTTGCTGCCCAAGAAACATTTCTTCTTATTATCAATGTTGAAAACAGTTGTGCTGTTTCATATTTTTGTGGAAACTGTGATACACTACCTTTTAAAAGTTTGGGGTAAGTAAGAAAAAAAAAATAGAAATTAAAACTTCTATTTAACATGGATGCATTAAATTGATCACAAGTGACAGTAAAGAAATTTGTAATGTTAAAAAAAATCAGTTTTATATTCATCATTCAATTCAATTCTACTTTTTATTCATCAAAGAATCCTGAAAACAAGTATCACAGTTTCACCAAAAATATTAAGAAGCAAAAATAGTTTTTAACATTGATAATAATAAGAGCCATTATCAATAATTGAGCACCAATAATAATAATTGATAATAATTGAGCACTAAATCATCATATCAGAATGATCTCTGAAAGATCATGTGACACTGAAGACTAGAGTGAAAATTCAGCCTTACCATCGAAGGAAGAAATTGCATTTTAAAATATATTCAGAAAACAGGAGTTTTAATATAGTAGTAATAATATATCACAATATTACTGTTTTACTGTATTTTTGATCAGATAAATTCAGCCTTGGTGAGCTGGTGAGACTTCTTTCAAAAACATTAAAAAATCATATTTATTCCAAACATTTGACTGCAAGTGTATGTTGAGATCTTGCCTACAACTTTTGTGAGAGGCAAGAGTTGTAAGAAGTCTCCATTTGTTCTCCATTTCATCTCATTGAAGTCTTAGAGAAATAGATAAGACTTTCTTTTGTGATTAGTCTTTCGTAAGGGATGCTATGATCTCCCAAAAATGTAATACTGCCGTGCTTTGTGTGTAATTGTAGTGTGAGGAGAGTTCATTCAGAGGGCACTTACACTGGCACGCTTTCACAGTTGTCTTGCCATTTTTTAAACATCCTATTGTGATCTTTGTCTCCAGGGATGTAAATGTTCTTATGAGCAGATTTATGTGGCCTAATCATTTCTCTAGAGCATGTCTTTCAGCGGCTCTTCAGAGCGCTTGGTCAGCTGGGTATTCAGTAAATCTAACGTTTGTGCATGCTGTCATCTTCTAACTCCTGCTGCCAGCATCCGCTCCATATGTGTGTGTGTAAATGGGAAACCCTGAGTGTGCTAAGCTGTGTTTGACTGCACTCGAGGGTTGGTGATAGATGATCTCATGTGTTGATTGACATCTCGACATGAGACTAGATGTTTGCTTGTTCAGCCTGCCTCTCTCACTCCTTGTTTCTTCTCTATATGTAAATTTGGTTACAATAACTGTTTCCATCCAAAGTTGCGAATTTAACTTATACGTAAAAAATTGGAATATTGCATAAAACATTTGCGAATAAAGCAGCATTTCCATCCCATGTGTTCAAGAGATCATAATCAGCACTTCTTGGGAAATTGGCGCAAAATATCTGTAATGATAATGGAAGTTTCTGCAATCGAGGAAGAAACTGTGGCTCTTTTCTTCCTACATTATATATGGCAAAATGCAGTTAATGCTGTCTTGCATTCGGATGCCTGGTGTTTGTGAACGCAATCATATGAGACGCTTCTAAAGGGTCGTTAAACTAAATCTTTTTGATGATAAAACCAACATTTGAGATGCTGTGCAATGAAATTGTCACAAATTCACATTTTTTTGTTGCGCATCAAGAGATTTACTTGTTAAATGTGTCTCCATCATAGTTTATGTGCAATATCTCAAAATGCGCATTACAATTGGTGGTTGGATAGGATACATAGCTAATGACAAGCAATACACATTCATAAATATTGTATATTACACTAGCATTCAAAAAGTTTGGGGTCATTTTTTTTTAAAGAAATTAATACTTTTATTGAGCAAGAATGCATTAAATTGAAAAGATTTTACAGTGACAGTAAAGACATTTATAATGTTACAAAAGATTTCTATTTCAAATAAATGCTGTTTTTTTCTATTCATCAAAGAATTCTGAAAAAATGTATCACGGTTTCCCCAACGATATTAAGCCGTGCAATTTTTTTCAACATAGATCATAATAATAAGAAATGTGTCTTGAGCAGCAAATCAACATATTAGAACGATTTCTGAAAAGATCATGTGACAATTTTTCAGAATATTACTGTTTTTACTGTATTTTCGATCAAATAAATGCAGCCTTAGAGAGCTGAAGAGACTTCTTTCGAAAATGAACTTTTAGTGTATATGAGGTCTACTTTTTTCTCACAACACTAATTCAAAATGTACTGTGAAAAAGTTCTTATTATTTTTTTTGCATTACTTTATGATCTATATTTTGGCATCCATTTAACAATAGAATTATTTAGCTTTCACCTGCAATATATATCATCTCCACAACATTTAGTTGACACATGTGATGATATGTAATATGTTATGTGTGTTTGTGTTGTAGAATATGCCAGCAGAGGATCATTGTATGAATATTTGTCCAGTGCCGACAGTGAGGAGATGGATATGGGTCAGGTAATGACCTGGGCGATGGAAATTGCTAAAGGTATGTGTCTGGATGAATACATGTGTTTATGTAATGATCTCAGTCACATTTTCCTTATGAGCTAATGGCTGATTCTGTGATTTGTTTCCCTGTAGGAATGCATTATTTACATGCCGAGGCCCCTGTGAAAGTCATTCATAGGGACCTGAAGTCAAGAAATGGTGAGTTTTTAGCTGTGATGTGAGCAATTTCACAAGCAAAACATGATTATTACATACCAATGACTATTTTCTTTTCTCTCTATTAGTTGTGTTAACAGCAGACAATGTATTAAAGGTGTGTTTCCTGTTTTTATTTCACATTCCTATATATTTATATATATAAAATCTAGGATTTAAACTCTGCCCAAAATATCAATGTGACTGTCCCTGCATAATGCATTTGGTCTGTGTCAGATCTGTGATTTTGGAGCATCTAAGTTGGTTTCTCACACAACACACATGTCTCTTGTGGGGACATTCCCTTGGATGGCCCCTGAAGTGATCCAGAGTCTACCCGTCTCAGAAACCTGTGACACCTACTCTTACGGCGTGGTCAGTACTCATATTTATACATGAATGAGTGTGTGAAGTTTTTTTGTATGATCATGGTTTCCACAAACATATTAAGCAAAAGAAGTATGAAACAGTTCTCAATAGTGAAAAGAAAATTTATTTGATCACCAAATCAGCATATTAGAATGCTTTCTGAAGGATCATGTGACACTGAAGACTGGAGTAATGATGCTGAAAATTCGACTATTCCCATTACAAGAGTAAATTACATTTTGACAGTGTTGCTCTTTTCCATATACACTGAAAACATGAAACGTCCACATGATGTGTAGCTGAAAAGGACAAAAAAAAAACATAAAACTAGTCTATATAACTCTATATTATATAGTATTTTAGGATTAGAATCAGTCTAAAGTCATTAAACGCATGTAAATGATTGTTCGTGCAAGGATATGTATACACAAGGCTGTGTGTCTATGTATGTTTGACTGTCTACATTAATTATTTCAAGCACAGTCTGCATAACCTCCATTCCAAGTGTTGTTCACCCCATATATGCTTCTGTTGTGGAATATGCCAGCTTTGTTTGTTTTTTTCCTTGCAGAGAGCAATGGCAGGACGTATGGACATTTATTGTCTGATTTGTGGTTGGTCTTTCAGGTTCTGTGGGAGATGCTGACCAGAGAAGTGCCATTTAAAGGTTTTGAGGGTTTGCAGGTGGCCTGGTTGGTGGTGGAAAAACATGAGGTACTGCACAGTATCCCACAATCCCTCAGTGTTCTTAAGAGATGAATGTTAATACTGTAGAACCACCACATGAATCAATGTTTACAATGTTAGTGTAGTTATACTCCTGTTGAAGTGTGCCAGATTTCCTATGAATATATGTCCATGTCATACATTGTTGATGTCCTAGAAGACTCTTTCCTTGGCTTTGTTCCAAGACCTAGTGAACTGCCCTCTGCCCTACATAGACAGCTGCATCCTAACTAGAATAGAACCTCATAAACAGGCCCACATGAAATCTGTGCCCACAGAACTCAGAATTCCAGAATTTGAGCTGTAATTCACACATCGCCTTGTTTTTTTATGTATCACATTCTGCCTGATTTGATCATGCAATCAACTATAAATAGGAGTGTGGTACTCTCAGATCCATTTAAAACATGGGATGTGCTCCGAAGTGGCCATTACAGTCAGCAAATAGTTTTGCAAGCAGTAGATTTCATTAGAGTTTGTCATTAGCATGCTGCTAAGCTAATAACACAATACTCAGAGAGCATAAAATACATAACACATAAATGTTGTACAAAATACTCCACCTTAATTAGACTGAACTACTTTTCAAAAAATACTTTTCAATACTAAATACTAAGAGTTCCTGTCACTGGAACTAAGGGGCCACGCCCAACCCCTAAAAAACAACCCCACACCATAATCCCCCCTCCACCAAACTTTACACTTGGCACAATGCAGTCAGGCAAGTACCGCTCTCCTGGCAACCGCCAAACCCAGACTCGTCCATCGGATTGCCAGACAGAGAAGCGTGATTCGTCACTCCAGAGAACACGTCTCCACTGCTCTAGAGTCCAGTGGCGGTGTGCATTACACCACTGCATCCGAGGCTTTGCATTGCACTTGGTGATGTAAGGCTTGGATGCAGCTGTTCAGCCATGGAAGCCCATTCCATGAAGCTCTCTACGCACTGTTTTTGAGCTAATCTGAAGACCACACAAAGTTTGGAGGCCTGTAGCTATTGACTCTGCAGAAAGTTGTCGACTTCTGCGCACTCTGCGTCTCAGCATGCGCTGACCCCACTCTGTGATTTTACATAGCCTACCACTTCATGGCTGAGTGCCTGTTGTTCCTAATTGCTTCCACTTTGTTATAATACCACTAACAGTTGACCGTGGAATATTTCACGAATATTGATGATTTATTGCACAGATGGCAACCTATCACAATACACTGAGCTCCTGAGAGCGACCCATTCTTTCACAAATGTTTGTAGAAGCAGTCCGCATGCCTTGGTGCTTGATTTTATACAACTGGGGCCATGAAAGCGATTGGAACACCTGAATTCAAGGATTTGGAGGGGTGTCATAGTATTTTTGGCAATATAGTGTATGTCAGAAGAGCTTTTTAGCAAATATTTATCAAACATTCAGTCTCCTCCACTGACCAGTTTGTAAGATGTAAATAAGCATATGTAAACTAAACATATGTAAACATATGCGTCATGGCACTGCGTGCTGTGCGCAAGGTGTTTTCGAATCCGATTGAGAAAATGGTTGAATTTAAGTTTTTACATGCTTAATTTTTTCCTATTGATCAGATTATTTCAGGTCTACGCCACCCCTTCCAATCCATTTGAAATTTCATTTGGAGGTGTTTACAATAAGGTTTCAGTTCGATTCCCCATTGCATTCCCCACAAATGCTATATGTGATGCTTTCCAAGAATGTGGCCTAAAGAATGTATTTTAGAAGGTTAATTACGCTGGTTAAGTTTTCAAACTTTGCATCTAGATCACATCTAATGATAACGTTTTGGAACTGTTATGTTTTATGTTCATCCTGTGGGTAACGGAACAGTATGATCATGGATTCCATTGCTTGCTTTAGTTGGATATTTATAGCAAACTGATCTAAAGGCTTCACTCTGTGCGTGTTTGAGAACCCCTACAACTTTTATTGAGCGCTAGCATAAGATATATTGCAGTTCTCTGTATGCGTTTCTGCCATGATGCCATCAGTTTAGACCACAGTGGTTTTAGTGCTGTAGGGGGACAGTCAGGAAACCTTTTTAGATAAACATCCCAGCCTGAGACAGAGAGGAAGGGAGAAAGTACTTATAAGAGAAAATGTTGGCGAAGGGCAATGGGAGAGGTCAAACGATGGATGAAAAGATATTTTGGTTTATGTTAAATTCCCAGAGGGAAGAAGCAGTTTCCATTCTCTCGTGGGCTCGTGATTATGTGGTGTGCTAATACAGTTTGTCCGAAATAATACTGTGTGCAATATGTTTACTACAGCTGCTTTTCTATTGGACGAGCCACTTGGACAGTATTACATTCCTACATGTGTGGCTTATCAAAAAAAGTCTCCATTACAGCATCTCTCCTCACATGCTCTTAAATTTCCATTATCTTGAGTGCGAACTAAATTTTATCACTTCGTAGTGTAAACATCGCCCATGTAAAAGCTTTTTGTTAATCCTTATATACCAGTTATGATATATCAGACTCTTTGAACATGGAGGTATACGCTTCATTTGAGTTGTGATGTAAACTTAGCCCCAGAGCAGCGCTTTGCCGCAGTTGTGTTGGGAGCTTAAGCTGGACTCGTGCTAAAATTAGGATTTTATGTAATGGCTGCTATAATGGGTTTTTGAAATGGATTCTAATGTGTGTGCATGTGTCTGTGGTATTTGTGTGGGTTATGTGTTCCAGAGGCCGACCATTCCCAGCAGCTGTCCCGCCAGCTTTGCAGACTTGATGAGATGTTGCTGGATTGCAGAGCCCAAGGTACTTGGTGGGACTGAGAGGAAATTCAGTACATACAGTATGATGCTCAGGATCACTAGAAACTGTTCATATAATTAGTCATTCAGTAAATGCTTTTATCCAAAGAGACTGAGAAGTGAGGAACATCTGTTCAAATTATGTCTTAGGGATTTTCACAATAAATCAAGATTTTAAAATGAATCTATGCATCTTTTTCTTTTGACAAAATGACTTGATCTTTACATCAAGTCCAAAATAACATAATGCATGAATCAGGCAGGTTGTTCTTTTTTTAGAGAGTGGAGAATTAGTCTATTTCTTTCAAGGAAAGGTGAAAACAATAATTGGATTCTATGTGAACAGTTTCATAGCAATTTTTTGCTGTTGTGTCAAACTATGCAATTTATTCTCAATTCAGTGTACACAGGTCTTAAAGAGGCCATATTATGCCCTTTTACAAAGTCTTGATTTTGTTTTTGGCGTCTACTAGAATAGGTTTTCATGCTCAAATGTTAAAGGACAAGTTCGGTATTTTACACTTAAAGCCCTGTTTTCAGATGAAATTGAACGGTTAAGATTAAAATTTGGACACATGCTGCTGGCTCGAGAATTTTCGGTTTCTTTCGCTTCCCCCCCCCACCTCCACAATGGCTGCATAGGTGCACTCGAACATATCCTTCCTAAAACACATTAAACTTTCGTTTACAAAGACGTGAAACTCACCGAGTGGTCAGGGGTGTTCACTGATATGCTCACACAAAAATCGCTGCAAAAGATGCTTCAAAAGATTCACGTCTTTGTAAACGAAAGTTTAATGCGTTTTAGGTAGGATTGTTCCAGTGCACCTATGCAGCCATTTTGGAGGGGAAGTGGAAGAAACCGAAAATTCTCGGGCCAAATTTTAATCTTAACCGTTCTATTTAATCAGAAACGATCTGAAAACAGGGCTTTAAGTGTAAAATACCGAACTTGTCCTTTAAAGGCACACTATGCAGTTTCCGTTTTTCTCAAACAGCGACCCCTAGAGTCGCTGTGGAGTACTTGTATTTACCGTTACTGTCGTAAATACCACTCACACAGAGCCGTCTCTGCACTCTTCCGACCGCGCTTTCTTCGTCGCCATGATTCATTTCAAATCTTGCATAGTGTACCTTAAAGGAATACTCCACCGTCTTTTCATATTAAACTATGTTATTCCCTTAACTAAGACGAGTTGATACATACCTCTCTCGTCTCAGTGCGTGCACTCAATCGCTCCGGCGCGCGGCGAAACTTTGTTCACTCAGTTCATTCAATACGGGCCAAGCAGAGAAGCTACTAAACACCTCCACGTTTTCCCTATTTAAACACAGTTACTCGCGTAGTGTAACTCGACCTAGGACGGTGACACAAAACAAAACGTTGCGCTTTTCTAAGCGTGTAAAATGGATAACTATATTGTTTGGCGGAATACCATAGCAAGTGCTTATGAGCACTTCGACTTGGCGGAGTAATATCTTCACTCGTGAAAAATCCTCTCACCGGCCCCCGCTCCCTCCGGTGAAGATATTACTCCGCCAAGACGAAGTGCTTACAAGCACTTGCTATGGTATTCCGCCATACAATATAGTTATCCATTTTACACGCTTAGAAAAGCGCAACGTTTTGTTTTGTGTCACCGTCCTAGGTCGAGTTACATTACGCGAGTAACTGTGTTTAAATAGGGAAAACGTGGAGGTGTTTAGTAGCTTCTCTGCTTGGCCCGTATTGAATGAACTGAGTGAACAAAGTGTCGCCGCGCGCCAGAGCGATTGAGTGCACGCACTGAGACGAGAGAGGTATGTATCAACTCGTCTTAGTTAAGGGAATAACATAGTTTAATATGAAAAGACGGTGGAGTATTCCTTTAAAAAAAACGCGTTATTTTTCACATATTTGACATTGTTGCAGCTCCTCTTTTCCCAGTCTGTCAGTAACGCTCTGTTTCAGTTCCTGTCTCTATGAAGCGCCTCCTTTTGAAAAGAGCAATGTGCTCTGATTGGTCTGCTGGACCAGTGTGCTAGTCAACCATTTTGAAAATGTCACGCCCCTTACCTTAACCACAAGTTTTAACACACTATTAGCGCAATTCAACCAGGCCTCGCGCCTTTGAGCAGATTTATTTAAATGAGGAATATTATGACATGTTTGTTCCCAAAAAGAAACCCAAGACCACAATGTAGGCATTTCATGGAGTTCAGAAACAGTGCGCACTGATATAGAGAATAACTCCCTTTGGAGGGACTTTGTGCTTTGTAACTTTGCAGACATTATTTCATGGTCAAACAGCAGCCTTACACACTAAGAAAAATGTAAAAAAATAAAAAAAAATAAAGCCTAATTGGTCCTCTTTAAGATGTAGGCCTATGCATTTTTATGAGTTCTCAAGTGAGCTATGATTTTAAGAGAGAAGCAAAAATTTGCAGGATGAGTTTATAATTATAAGGCTTGGAAACAAACAAACTTTGAGTTAGTTGCTGTATTACATTGTGCTAATTAAAGAATGACCATAATAAATGTGCTCTGTCATCTCCAGGAAAGGCCACAGTTCAAACAGGTCCTGAGCACCCTAGAGACCATGAAAAATGACAGCAAACTGCCAGACCAGTGCAACTCCTTCTTACATAACAAAGCGGAGTGGAGGTACGTACAGTCCACAACTCGTTGGCAACTTTTTTTGTAGTTCTGAAGTATTTCGAAATGTAAATATTAAGAATTGTTTTATTTCTTCACAATTAAGGTTATAAGCATTGTCAAATAAATAAAAATAAAGTTGCCAAAAGGGTTTTGTATTAATTTTCGCAAATGATGTTAAAAATAGTTGCACATGACACAAGCGTGATTCACATGGACTCGTAACCTAACTGTAAAAAGTGTATACTTTGGGCACATATAACAATCAATAGCCAATTTTACACAACCTACAAAAATGAAAAACGGGTTAGGCATAAACTGTGTGAACAATGTGGAAATTACTGAAGAAAATTATTTTAATACGTCCATTGATTTGTAAAAACTAGCAAAACAAGTGTTTATGTACACTTATGAGGTATTTTGGAGTTTAAAAGCAGAAATATGAAGCTTGTATAATTCTGAAATTATAGAAATTATTTTCTGTGAATTTTAACTTTGCACTTGTTTTTAGACATTTGTATGTAGCAAGACTAGGTTTTGTTTCTTTAGAGGGACAAGTTGCAAGATAAAGACACAAATGGAGGAAACAAACACAATGAGTGCTGGACTTCAGCCGAGCTGCAGTGCATGAAGGGAGAAATGAACTGAGAGGAATGGAAAAAGAGAGCGAGGAGCAGGAGTGGGGAGGAAGAGGGAGGGTGAGACATTCTGGAAACGCTCCTCATGAGAGTGGTAGAGAAATCAATTCTAGCAGGAGGAAGGTTTTGAGAGTGTGTGTGGAGAGGTTTTGGCAGGGGCTGATATGGCTTTTGAGGGCAGAGGGGTTGAGGAGAGGGGAGGGGGGCATTCTGGCCTTCCTTCACATACCGGTTTATAAATAGCCACACTAAAGACTTAGTGTGGGGGTTTTGATTGTTTAGCGTACAGTACCACCTACTGGCACGGAGAGAAATTGCAGAAAATTGTGGGGTTTTTTTAGGTCAAAGATGCATTTTGGTGTAATAACAAAATGATTATTCTCTATTTTTTTTGTACGTAGGTTAATTGTGTTGTTAAATCTTCCTGTCTTCTGTGTGTAAGGTGTGAGATAGAGGAGACGCTGGAACGCTTGAAGCAGCTGGAGAGAGAGTTGAGCTGTAAGGAGCAAGAGCTGGCGGAAAGAGAAAGAAGACTGACAGAGTGGGAAAACAGACTCATGGAAAGATCCCGATCCTGCACTCCTGTAAGTCTTCACCGTTCTGTGTTCAAAATAACTATTTATTCCGCAATCGTACTTCTGCTTACTATGTATATAAAATTGCAATCCAGAAGGGGTACGTTTGCAAATCCTCGTTATTACCATTATTATATTACAGTTCTGTTTGATGACACTAGTGGACACTTTTATGAAGTGTGTCAGAAATTTAATGCAAATAATGATCATGTGGATTCACAAACTCGCCTTTTCTGTGATTGGACAGACAAACCGATCCAAAACTCCATTGACTGGGCCTGTTGCTGGTCTGGATGTTTAAATAGTGTCATGGTGTTTATACTTTCTGGTGGAAATCCACCCATGAATGACTTATTTGCCTCTGCATGTTAATCTGAGATAGGAGAAAACAGAAATGACACAGTACACACTATGATTTTAATCAGAAGTTTTATATGATACCCCATACAATTCTCAGTTTTAATAAGCTGTAGTAAGTTGCTGACATCGTGTTGTTTTCACATGACGTGCAGCACTCCTAAAATAGAGGAAGTCACAAAGGAGTAGTGAAACTTTAACAAAGACTGGACTCAAACAAAACGTTTCTTTTGTGTGCAGCATTAGTGGTAGTGCACCTTGACTGTGTTGTGGAAATTTTGGCAGACATAGTAGGCCATGTGCACAGAGAAAATCTGCATAATAATAATTAAGTTCAGTGATGTTTCATTTTTGTTTTAAAAAAGTTATTTAGTTCATTTATATATAAATAGCCACTCTGGAGAAAACCGTGATGTCATCGCCCAGCTCAGTTCTGTTCTCATATAATGGTGTCAATGCAGGCAGATCAGTATTATTGTTGAATATTAAATTAAATGTTAAATTTAATGTCCCCAACTAAGCAAGCCAAAAGCCAATGGCAACAAAGGCAACAGTGGCAAGGAACCAAGACTTCATCAGGAGACAGAACAGAGAAAAAAACCTTGGGAGAAACCAGGCTCAGTCAAGATTAAAATAAGTGTACTACTTAAAAGCATGACAAAATATTATTAATACATTTTTAAAAATGTACTTAGGAGTGATAAGAAACAGTCTTGAAAGTGTACTCTAAGAAAAAAATACTCTCTTAAATAACCTCTTATTTCATTCATATATCCATGATTCATCCAATATTATATTATTTGTTCTTAAGTATTTCTTCAGGTAGAAATGCTGTTGAGTATCCCTAGTATCTCTAAAACTATTTTAAAAAATCTTTATCATGGAAAAATGAAATAATACCCTAGTGAAAAAAACGTATACGAAAATGTATTTAAAATACATTTATTTCATAAGAAGTAATCTACAAACCATTAACATATTTACAGACATATCGCTTGAGACTTACTGATATAAATATTAGAATTAAACTTTATTTGGAGTACTTAACTGCACAATGCTCATTTCTTAATATTAAGCCTAAAAGATGTTTTAATATCACTATTAGTAAGGATCGTATGATTTCTGTATAATAACAGTCTTTAAATGCAAGATATTTAAAGTGTACCTAAAGTATACCTGCAATAGTTCCACTTTAGCACAATCAAGTATATCTTTAGTTGGACCTCAGCACGGTTTCTGGAGAACTAAAGTGCATTAAGTACAAAATTAGTTGTTCCAATTTAGCAGACTTTAAGTATATCTATTTAGTATACTAAAAATACAATTGCATGATGTTTATATTAAGTACATAAATATAAATGTATTTGTAGTAGGCTATGCTTAATGTAAAATAAATGCATTTCAAAAACATTTTAGTATATTTTATTTTTCACCAGGGTATGAGCACTGTAGTATCCCATTAACCCAAATGTAAGTGTTCAAGCACATTTCCACCATCTACAAACTTTTAATCGACTTCCCGTTTTGTTTTTTTTGCAGCTGTTTTCACACATTTCCCCCTTGGCGGCCACTCTCAGTGCCGAGTCCTTCTACGAGGCTCACATGGAGGAGAGCAATAGCTCGGAAGTCAGCTGTCAGATTTCATCAACCTGCAATAACGGGGATCTGGGCCAGGCCAGCCTACAGAAGCTCATGCTAGGATTCGGGGACGTGTTTGACCTGGATATGAACATTCCCAGCGGTAACCTCGTCCGCCAATCAGGGATGCAGCTGAACATGCAAGCAAAGAAGAATTCCTCCAAGTCCTGCAGTGTCCGTGAGGGACGCAAACTGAACATGGCCATCACCATGGATGACTTTGGCTGGTCTGACGACGACAGCGATTAGTGGAGGGCAACACGGTACGATAGGGTGGGGTTAGATGGGGTCACAGCCGGTCCAAGGTCGAATATCGAGAGAATCAATTTCCAACAGTTGTCATTAAAAGTTTAAAGTGCAAAGATTGAGCTGAATATTTTAAAAGATTGTTGCACCCATGTGTGGTATTTTTCAGTGCAAAAAAAAATTTGATCCAGAGCAAAATATTACACTGCCATGTTAGCAGTAGGGCTGTTTTCTGAATAGTACAAATACCCTATGATAAATATCAAACACGATGAATGATACTGCATTGTAATTGGAAAGATACAGGGTACTTCTTAAATGCCCATAAATGGCAGGATTTACCATTGGTAGGAGGGCTTTACCTCTGCCTCCTCTTAGTGAAACACCAGATCATACTGAGATTTCCCCTGTGAGTCACATTTACAGTATTTATAAAGTGTGGGCTGAGATTTAATGGGATTTCTGAAGCTGTGTTTTTGTAAAGCCCTGAAGTTTTTTTATAAAATAAAGGAAATACTGAACAACTTTGTGTGAAATGGGTCAAACTGCAAGGGAACATTTCCAATATTTATCTAAAAATCTGTTAAGTGGGACAAAATATTATAATTCACTTGCATAAGTTCTTTCAAAACTTCCATCAAGGAATTATGTCTTCGGCCTATTTGCTTTTATCCTAAAACCGCTTAATTCACGGTGCTTGCTAAGGCAAGACTGTTACTATCGCTCAAACTTGGGGTTAGAGGTTTGTTCAAATCCATAAACCTAAGTATTCATTTTCAGCTCTAAACTTGTTCTGCATTAGTTGTGGTATGACTCTAAATGATACATCAAATTATGTGACGGATAAAAATAATGCTTTGACCTATTTAATAACCATAATGAGGTGAGAAATTTCTGCCAGTATTTCTATTTGTTTTTAATACTTTTTTATAAACTGGGACTCACACAGTAAGTTATTGATTTTTATTTTTTATTATTTGTGTGTGTGTGTGTGTGTGTATGTGTGTATATATATTATATTATATATATATATATATATATATATATATATATATACATTAGTGCGGTCAAATCGATTAATACATTAGTGCGGTCAAATCGATTAATCGCATCTAACGTAAAAGTTTTTGTTTACATATGTGCATGTTATTATATTTATGTGTGCATATCTGTACATATATATACACACACATACAGTAAATATATGTGTGTATATACAGTATATACACAGAGACATAAATAATATATATAAATATTATATGTGCACACACATTATGTAAACATTTTATGTTAGATGCGATTAATCCATTTCACAGCACATATATATATATATATATATATATATATATATAAATCTCACATAGAACTGCAGAAGCTTTTCATTAGCCCTCAGGGCTTGTTTAGCGTCTTTCTGGAGTCATGTGACAGGCATAATCAGTGCTTTCACTTGTTTTCTTGCAGATAAGCTCAGTGGCAACCGGAGTCAGAGCAGAAAGGCCCACTTGTACCGTACACTCCATTTGCACTGTAAACCATGTCTGCACTCTTTTCACTTGACAAGTACAGGGGGGGTGAAAGGCTTACAAAAACTGATATTTTTCTGCTAGTTCTTTATTACAATCCTTATATTGTATACACAATGCTAGGTCTGGTAGTTATTGTTTTGCGATATCCCTCATAGCTGTATATTGTGTATACAGAGGCTCATGTTTAGTGCTGTGTGTGGCCACTGTGTGATCCACTGAAGGTTTGTGTGTGGGTGTGTTTGTTCCCAGCGCAGAGATCCGGCTCTCTTCTTTCACAAGTAAGACAAACACACAACCCTATTCATCACTAGTGCATGTTTAATCTGCAAACTATATCCAAAGCAGGAGACTGCATAAGAAGATTAGCCTGCCTGTGTCGAGAATATTATGTACTTTGGTGCAATGGCAGTCAATATAGAGCGGTGTGAGTCAAAAGTTTGGAGACACTTCACTGAATGTAGGTTTCTCATGATCTGATGAAGCGCAAGAGTGTGTGCAAGGATGTATCATAGGAAAAGAGTGATGACTTAATAAGCTTTTTAAGTTTTCATTTTTTTTTTAATGCCACTGCATAATTACCATGCATAGGACAAGCTGTTTGGAAAATGGATGGATTATCACACATTTGTTTCGATTAATTCCCCATTTAAAAAAAAAATTTGTTGGTGTTGTGTACATTTATTTGAAAAAAAGTAAATTGTAATTTTAGTTGAGCAAGATATTGATAGTTTCGTAAGCTAAAGAAAATCTATTAAGATAGTTCCTAATGAGGTCATTTATTTAAACCCTTCACAGTAATGTGCGAGTGAGGAGATGCATGTTAATTTGTCAGCAATTTAAAAACACAAATTCTGGGTAGTGCTTATAATAACTGCTGATGCCATATTTCTGAGCACCTGTGAAATCCCTTCTTCCCTTTTCTCTTAGCAACACTAATGCAGACATAACAGGGTTGCTAACAGATTGCCACAATATTACCTGATGTCATCTACAATCAGATTTTGGCAAGGCCCAGTGTCCCCCACCTTTCAAATTACAACTGTTCTGATTATTTGTCACAAAGTCATACAAAAATTTGAAAACTTTTAGAAACAAAAAAAAGACAAATCGCAGCAGATTATTTTTTCATTTTTATTTAATAGGTTGAACGAATAAAAGGAACACTTTTACTTCATGGAATGTGGTTTCATGACAGAACGTTTAACATATTAAGTCAGGCATGAGTTGTCTTGCTAGGTTTGCAAGGTTTAGTAAGCCTTCAACTTAATACTCCTCTCCTTCTTCATCCTCTTCTCCGACGCTGTCTGTGCCCACCTCTTCATAATCCTTCTCCAGGGCAGCCATGTCTTCTCTGGCCTCTGAGAACTCGCCCTCCTCCATACCTTCACCCACATACCAGTGAACAAAAGCTCTCTTGGCGTACATCAGATCGAACTTGTGATCCAGACGAGCCCATGCTTCGGCAATGGCTGTAGTGTTGCTCAACATGCACACGGCTCGCTGCACTTTAGCCAGGTCTCCTCCAGGAACCACAGTCGGGGGCTGGTAGTTGATGCCAACCTTGAATCCAGTGGGACACCAGTCCACAAACTGGATGCTACGCTTTGTCTTGATGGTGGCGATGGCAGAGTTGACATCTTTGGGCACAACATCTCCTCGGTACAGCAGACAGCAAGCCATGTACTTGCCGTGACGAGGGTCGCATTTCACCATCTGATTGGCTGGCTCGAAGCAAGCATTGGTGATGTCAGCAACGGACAGCTGCTCATGGTAGGCTTTCTCTGCAGAGATCACTGGGGCGTAGGTGGCCAGAGGGAAGTGGATACGTGGATAGGGCACCAGGTTGGTTTGGAACTCGGTCAGATCTACATTTAGGGCTCCATCGAAACGCAGGGATGCTGTGATGGAGGAAACGATCTGCCCGATCAGCCTGTTGAGGTTTGTGTAAGTGGGACGCTCAATGTCGAGGTTTCTACGGCAGATATCGTAGATGGCCTCGTTGTCCACCATGAAGGCGCAGTCGGAGTGCTCGAGGGTGGTGTGGGTGGTAAGGATGGAGTTGTAGGGCTCCACCACCGCTGTGGACACTTGAGGAGCTGGATAGACGGCAAACTCAAGTTTTGACTTCTTTCCGTAGTCGACAGAGAGCCGTTCCATTAGGAGGGAGGTGAACCCAGAGCCGGTGCCACCACCGAAACTGTGGAAGATCAGGAAGCCCTGGAGCCCAGTGCACTGATCAGCCTGAAAACAAAATGGTGAAAATTTAGATGGGGAGGATATCAATTATAAAAACATTAATTATAACTAAATTTACTGATATTTTATTGCCTAGTGACTAGCATGATTTAGGGGGAACGTATATGTTCTGTGAGCTTCCTAATTATCCAGTCCCACCAAGATTTTTTTTCTGATTTTGCGGCCTAAAATGGCTGAAATGTGCTTTCTTCAAATTGCGGCAATATTTACAGGAAATTTTTTGCTGTCGTTTGGCAACGAAAACCCGCCAATAATCACGATGTACTTGAGTAAATAATGACAGTAAGAGTACAATTACCTGTACATATTTACTGAAATGCACAAAGCAATGGTGACACCAGAATAGAAAAACTCAATTCCTCTTTGATGAAAACACAGAATTGTGTTAGACACAATACCTGCACAAGGTCACTGAATTAGTGTGTAATCAGTGACAGACTATATATTATACATTTTAAGTGTTATAAATTATTTCATGTCACTGAATTATAATGTAATTACTTATACATTAATTGTTATTGAAGCTATTAAAGTTATTTAGTCAAGAGCAGTGAGTAATTTTCTACAGAAGCAGGTTAGGCTGTTGTCACTTTAATGGCGAGTTCAGACTACACAATATCAGCCCAATTTTGGCACGATCCGTTTGACGTAGGGTGTCATGGGGACGATGTAAATGACGATTGGGCATCAGGATTCGATCATTTCATCACGTTTAGTATCATAGTGGACGATAACCGACACCGGTCTGTCACGTCAGAAAAACTAGCAGGTTTAATTTTTTTTCTGTCCTCCATGATGAGTTCTGTCACAACTGTGATGTTAACCAATAGGAGCACAGAAGCTCTTCTGAACACAGCTTTGTTCATACAAGTGCTGCAATGGAGCAAAGATTCGTGGAGCTATGGCAACAATACTTATAACCTTTATGTTGTTTCCTCAAGGGACTACCACGAGATAAAAAGATAAATGCTGGCGAATGGTAGCGGAGACACTTCAGCAACATGGTGAGTACTGGAATTAGCATTAAGCTAGTACAACCATTGTTTGTTACCGCTATTGTTTCCAGAAGTCAGTTGCTAGTTCCGCCTTCTCTATGACATTAGACATCATCAAAGATGACAAACGATGATTAGACGTGAAGCAAAGTGTAGTCTGACAAGGCTTTGGAGAAAAACTGCAATGTCACATTTATTTAACGTTAATAGAAACGTTTGCTTTGTCCCACACGCATAAATATAAAAAAGGCATTGGACCAATTGCGCAGCATCGTCTCACGCATTTTGGAAGCGAACAGGTTGAAAAGATAGTCAAGTGTAGGTTGTGAATTTTATGGAATTTTCTGAAGTATAGAGCGTTTGCAATCGTGAAATCCTGCAGGGACTGACTAACATCTACAGTTTAAAGGCAAGGTGGTAGGGTTGGGTCAATAGACAATGCCATCTTCCATCGCCGATGGCTGACAGACATCATGATGTTGAACCGGCATCGTGATTCTTCCTCCTGGCCAGAAAGCTAAAGTTAAATGCGCACGGCCATTCAAACAGGATTTTCAATTAATTTCTATGGAAGTTGAGCTTCCATAGAAACGCTCTGCTGCTCACTAGTGGACACGCGCCATTGGGGAAGTGGGTGGGTCTTGTCCCACATACAATGGTTCCGACGCCCATGGGAAAATGTTACGTTTTTAATAATTTAATTGTTTTCAATGTTTTGGCAGATGGCCATCTAGCAAACTGATATACAGAACCCCCACCTCCCGATGTCATCGTCCATTTCGATGTTTCACTTGGACATCGTCTGATGCCATTTTGGTAGACATCGTCCAACCCTACAAGGCGGTGACAGTATGGGGTGTCTTACCAGTTTGCGAGTCCTGTCCAACACCAAGTCAATGATCTCCTTGCCAATGGTGTAGTGCCCACGGGCGTAGTTGTTGGCAGCGTCTTCCTTGCCAGTGATCAACTGCTCAGGGTGGAACAGCTGGCGGTAGGTACCTGTGCGCACCTCATCTGGAAAAACAAGAAACTTATAACTGCAAGCTAACTAAAACACTTGAAATTGCCCCCAAGGAACAACATTTTACAGAAGGTGTCATTAAAAAAAAAAAAGGTTTATTACCAATGACAGTGGGCTCCAGGTCAACAAAGACTGCTCTTGGTACATGTTTTCCAGCTCCAGTCTCACTGAAGAAGGTGTTGAAGGAATCGTCTCCTCCTCCAATGGTTTTGTCACTGGGCATCTGACCATCCGGCTGGATCCCATGTTCCAAGCAATACAGTTCCCAGCATGCATTGCCCATCTGGGCTCCGGCTTGGCCGACGTGCATGGAAATACATTCACGCTGGAGAAAGAGAGATAAAATAAGAAATAGTTTAACATTAGCAACTTGAAAAGCTCCTAAATATATCATGTAATAAATAGACCTTGTTACAGTAAAAGTTACAAAACATAATATTTCTAGTCTCTCCTAGAAAAATGTGTGACAGTAGTTATATTTTTACACACGTACATTACGTTCAGACAAGAAATGGGGCAGAACGATAGGGCAGGATGTTTATTCAGGACACTCTTCTCATATGGAAAGTTGTTGAATGGTGCCTTTTATTAAATGCAAGGGCGGGAGAGTAAGTTGTTTCCATTGTAACATTATTAACATTACAAACAAGGTACGTAATAGGTAGGGACTTTCTTTCAGCTAAATTGTTAAATGTCATAAAATATGCTCAGTGCCCAGTAACAGTAAGTAACATTATTGGCTAAGATAATCTGTTTTCAAAGATCACTTGGTCTGCATGTGGATCAATGCCCATTACCAGCTCCCACCCATCCACACTGCAGCTGTTTCAGGCGTTGTATCTGCATGAGCGCATGCAGGCTTAAATGCTGACTAAGCCTGAAATCTAGGGAGACTGTTAAATTTACACATTTTGCACTCTTATGCTCACTTTTTGATGTCAAATTATACTATCTTTTTACATCTGTATCAGAACTACGGAATTAAATGAGTCAGAGTGTGACTTATAAGTACAGTGTGGGAGAAGAGACCCAAAAGGGAAGGGCAGGGCTGATCCCATCCCCCACCCAACGTGTACCAACCAGCTTTGACGAGACAAAATGAGAAGGAAAAAAAAGCGCGGTAACTGATCGCGCCTAAACTAACCGAAGACCTTTATTCGTGTAACGTTAACTGAAATTCTGACGTGTCTACTCCACCCTGTGGCGCATATAACAAAAGCCTATGCTTTATAACATATTTATAAGAGCAATACAATTCTGGATAATATGTAACATGTATCTTATCGGGCCCCTTATCAATTTTACACATATATCAGTTTAGTTTTCCGCCCCTTTTTCTTTGTTCTTCTGTCTGCCTTTCGAAAGTGCGTCAGACATACTAAAGCCCCTGCTGTTGCGCGCGCGCGCGCTTTTGTCTCACAGCCGCCCAATGCATCAAAATACCTTTAATTCTCACTAAACGTAATTTTAAACAATTGTACATATATCTGACTATTTTAAGATCGAAATGACTTCAAATTTAATACAAAACTCGGAATATATTTCTTTGTAAACAAAAAAATCAGACTGTAAAATAACATTGTACAGACAGAGAAAATACTCGTCAACCGTAATTACTGAAAATAAACGTGAAAATATATTACTCACCATTTTGACAGAATTTCCTTCGGACCGACGTTAAGGATTCGGAAAATGAAGGCAGTATTGCCGCGGAAGGGGCCAGCCTACGCTTATATAGAGGCGCGCGACCGGATGGAAGAGAGGCGGGGCTTCTGGCTTCACTGTTAACGCGGCCACGAATGAGCGAATGAGAGAGGAGGGGACTTTTGGGCGGAACTTCATCACGTGATGGGAAGTTCGGATCATTTTACTGACTCGCTTGTTCGATCTCTTTCATCAAAATGAACGAATCTTTTTTTCGAGTCATTTCGTTCATTTAAGGGGCTTTACTTTTAACTGGTAAATTCCCCGAACACACCCACCTATGCAATCTTGATCATATTCTGAATTAAGAAATCATTATAATGCAGTCAAAAGTCATTTACAGGGAACATAAATAATTATTTTACCTTCCGAGTCTTTCGTTCATTTGTCACGTGACAGACGCAATGAACGGATCGTTCATGAACGACTCATCTATTTAAATTGTAAAAGTAATAATATTAATAAATCCTCACAGAAACGACGCTACACACTACGATAATATTGGTCACTGAGTTGAGGTCGTTTTTATGATATATATTTGAATAAGATCCGCCATTAAAAAAAGAAACCCTTATATATCACTGCGCCAGACAAAGACAGGTGTTAGGTTTCATTCAGATTTCAGTCTTACCAAGATTTTAAGAAAAGGTTAGGCTAAATGTTTATCTGACCAGCTCTTTATTTTTAATTATTACACACTAGAAATAGTTCACCGAATGTAAGTAAATCGGGACTGTCAAGCATAAAAAAGGACAATATAATGTGGAAAAGTTTAGAGAAAAACAGTTTGGAGCAAACCAGTGTTAAATTATAATATTAGATTTTTTAATTATAAACATAGGATTAAACTAAATAAATAGATACAATTATTTTTATTAAATTTAACCCTTCAACCGAAAGATAATATGTTCACATCAAACACATTGACTGTAATAATGCTCTCACTCTTTTCCCACAAAAGGTTTTGTGGCGTGGATAAGTCCAAATGTTTAGAGAAGGACTCAGTGGAGAATGTCTGGAATGCCTGGTAGGGCTGTTGGTGTTTTTAAGTGGAGGGCAGTGCATTTGTGTCAGTTTATGAACCAATAAAAGGGTCAAGTTCACATTATGTTACCATCATGCTCCTAAATGTGAGAAAAGGAGACCATAAAAAGTCATCTGGTTTTAGGGGGAAAGTGTCGATATTTCTCCTGTGCTGTATGTAAAATGAGCTGTTAAGGGCTAGATTTGCATCCAAATAGATTATCTTCAATGTAAATTAGACCATTGTGTTAGTGGAATTTACCTTTCTATGTCTGGAACCATTTGCAACCTATCCTCACAATGAAAAAAAAAAAAAAAACTCTTAAAATAGGATGAAGTGCAACTCTCAATTTACTGTTAGACAGAAAGCTTATTTTTCATTTTTACCAATTAAGTTCTTAAAATATAGTTACAGCTTAAAGTGTAAGGGGCTTTGCCTTAAGATTTACATTTAAACATTAGCCGTGTAAAGACATCTGAGTGTCGTGCTATGGCAGGCCTGTAGTGAAATGATCTTAAAATGACACGCATGTAATTTTGCCATGTAAGAAGGCACTATTAAACATCTCAACAACTAATATGTTTTAATATTTGATATAACATGATTTTAACTTTCAAGTCTGTGCAAGGCCATCTCAAGCCCGCTGAAACAGAATGACTCATGATTTTAAGTCATGCAAATAGTCTAACACTGTTGTTGATTGCTTCCATGGCACCCTTTCAATGTGCTCTCCATTTGCATTTCCTTAGTCCTCAGGCAGTCAAATTACAGACATTACACAAGCAGGCTTCAGGTGGCACAGTACCGCCCAGTCTTTTATTCTTACCCCAGAGCACTTACACTTAAGCTGTTAGCACTGTAGTGGTTAGTAGTACTGCAACAATTCTCAACCTTTTTGTCTCTATAGTAACTGGTTATCTTGTTTGCTGAGGAACTCTTTTTTTGAATGATAACCAACTCAGTGAAATAGACTACAACTAAAATGCAAATATGAGTCTTTAGAAGATATCACCATAACCTGTATGGTCTGTCACGTGTGCTCTGAGGTTGGCTTGCATAAGTCACATGGATGATTTGTTTATATTCATGCACTCATTATTACAGACAAACAAAAACACACTGACAGCTTGAATCAATATCAGGAATTTTTTTTAAAGGCACATAGTCTACATGTCAAATACAGCTTTCAAGTGAGCATAGGAAACATAAAAACAATATTTTGTTAGTGACAATACTGTTTGTGAAAGCTATGAAGATTTGTGATGTTTCTTGACAAGATTATGATAGCCAGGGATTCCTTTAATACTCTTCTTCTTCTCCCTCTTCTGCGACGCTGTCTGTGCCCACCTCTTCATAATCCTTCTCCAGGGCAGCCATGTCTTCTCTGGCCTCTGAGAACTCGCCCTCCTCCATACCTTCACCCACATACCAGTGAACAAAAGCTCTCTTGGCGTACATCAGATCGAACTTGTGATCCAGACGAGCCCATGCTTCGGCAATGGCTGTAGTGTTGCTCAACATGCACACGGCTCGCTGCACTTTAGCCAGGTCTCCTCCAGGAACCACAGTCGGGGGCTGGTAGTTGATGCCAACCTTGAATCCAGTGGGACACCAGTCCACAAACTGGATGGTACGTTTGGTTTTAATGGTGGCGATGGCAGAGTTGACATCTTTGGGTACAACATCTCCTCGGTACAGCAGACAGCAAGCCATGTACTTGCCGTGACGAGGGTCGCATTTCACCATCTGATTGGCTGGCTCGAAGCAAGCATTGGTGATTTCTGAAACGGACAGCTGCTCATGGTAGGCTTTCTCTGCAGAGATCACTGGGGCGTAGGTGGCCAGAGGGAAGTGGATACGTGGATAGGGCACCAGGTTGGTTTGGAACTCGGTCAGATCTACATTTAGGGCTCCATCGAAACGCAGGGATGCTGTGATGGAGGAAACGATCTGCCCGATCAGCCTGTTGAGGTTTGTGTAAGTGGGACGCTCAATGTCGAGGTTTCTACGGCAGATATCGTAGATGGCCTCGTTGTCCACCATGAAGGCGCAGTCGGAGTGCTCGAGGGTGGTGTGGGTGGTAAGGATGGAGTTGTAGGGCTCCACCACCGCTGTGGACACTTGAGGAGCTGGATAAATGGCAAATTCCAGTTTTGACTTCTTCCCGTAGTCGACAGAGAGCCGTTCCATTAGGAGGGAGGTGAACCCAGAGCCGGTGCCACCACCGAAACTGTGGAAGATCAGGAAGCCCTGGAGCCCAGTGCACTGATCAGCCTGCAGGATTAAATAATGAATTAGAATCACCTGTCAGGATTTGTCTGCTGTTCTATTGCAGACCAAAATGCAACCCCCAAGATAAAGCCAACCTTTGACCCCACGACAGTCTTACCAGTTTGCGAGTCCTGTCCAACACCAGGTCAATGATCTCCTTGCCAATGGTGTAGTGCCCACGGGCGTAGTTGTTGGCAGCATCTTCTTTGCCTGTTATCAGTTGTTCAGGGTGGAACAACTGGCGGTAGGTACCTGTGCGCACCTCATCTGGAAAATTGGTAGCACTTTATTTTACAGTCCTGTTCCACATGTACATTACAATGTACTTATTATAGTAATTACAATAACTGGGTTATAACCTGAACCTAACATTAACCCATGTACCTTATTACCAGAACTTTCTTGGTTAAGTACACTGTAATTACACATACTGTAAAATAAAGTTTAACTGTAAAATCAATTTGTATTTTACTATTATTATATTTTAGATAAGATAATTTGGTCATTTGCAACATTTATTTTCATCAGATCACTATTGGTATGTTATAACTGAGTATAAGTTGAGAAAAAAAAAAAATCTATGTCAGTCTTCATCAGTATAGAATTTATACAGTAAGTCTCATTACCAATGACAGTGGGCTCCAGGTCGACAAAGACTGCCCTTGGGACATGTTTTCCAGCTCCAGTCTCACTAAAGAAGGTGTTGAAGGAATCATCTCCTCCTCCAATGGTTTTGTCACTGGGCATCTGGCCATCTGGCTGGATCCCATGCTCTAGGCAATACAACTCCCAGCATGCATTGCCCATTTGCACACCTGCCTGGCCGACATGAACTGAGATGCACTCACGCTACAGGGAGTTAATGAGAGGCATGTTTAAACTGCTAAAAGTAAAAGCCATTTAACTCTCTTTTGGAAAAGAACATCTTTTTCTTTTAATTTTTCATAAACACAAAGCTAAAACCAAAAAAAAACAAAGTAAAAATGAACAAATTGCTAACAAAAGTATTCATGAAGACTAAGACCATTAATTCAAATTCAAGTACAATCATTCTCTATATTAAATAAAGCATCAGGCAAATAAATCTTTTAAAATGTCCTACCATTGTAGAATTTTCCTCTGGCCGACGTCAAGTGTTCGGTTGAGAAATCTTGTGAATGTTCTCTGTGAAGATATCATCACTATTTAAAGAGCAAGCTCATGCCATGGTAACATGGTTTGTTGTTGGCAACAAAGGGGTTAAGTCCAATTATGTTAATGTCATTCATAGAGGACTGCAGTGCACTAAACAAACAGGCCTAGTTACATCCCAGTGCTTCATGTTTCCTGCAAAAGACACACGCTAACAGGCCAACACACGCCAAGTCATCCACAGGCATTAATATTTAACCCTGCATTGGTGAATCACATCTTAACAGAATTTGGTGAGGTTTGTATCACAGATGGGAGAACAATGTAAAACAGAGGTTAAGGGAAAGAGAGGAATGTGAACTTATCTTGGTCCACCTATGACAGCACACTAAAGCAATCACTATTTTTCATACTTATGGTTAAGGATTTAATCAAACCCCCAACTCTAAATGTCTGTTCACAACAAGAGTGAAAACAGCCAAATCTAACGTTACTTCTCTAAAAGCTCTTTCTCATTCTTTGTTTCTGTATCTACATAAGCTGTGCAAACTGACCCGTGCACTAGTCATCTGAAGCAATTACTATGTCATTTCTGTACCCTAATTAAGTCTATAAACTATTGTTAACCGGCCAGGTGACCATGGAGCCCAAGAACAAACAAGTCTCATCTGTTCCCTGAAAGTTCCCATGACAATAGATCCACATAAAACATAATCAAGTCAGAAGGGGGAGGGTGGAGCTTTGTTCAAAATGTTAGGAGGCTTTGGCAATGTTTTCACCCCAAATCTGATTCAAATCACATTACGTCTCGAGCTATGTTCCTGTCCGTACAAATCTGATTTTTTATCAAATTTAGCAAGCTAAACGGAATTCACATGAAATTCTATAACACATCTCTGTCAGACGCAATTTAAGCCAAGAGTGCCTGAGTAAAACGCGCTGTGCTGATTCAGTATAAATTAGGTTATATGATATACGTTATGTCAGTGTCATTAGTCTAACGTTATATTCGTTAACTTACTTGGTACGAAATAAAACCTCTCACCTCAGAAAAAACGAACTTTCCTTGTTTCCTGTCAGCTGTTATACTGTGCTCGTACTCTCGGAGTCGTGGCACGCACTTTTTAAGATATATTGTATATTTACGAAGGTAACTTTGGTTTCCGTTGTTTTTTTTTTTGTTTTTTTTTTTAATTAAATTGGGACGGTACTTGTGTGTGTCAAGCACTTTTGTGAAATAAATTTGCTTAGGTTTTTTTTTAGCTAATTTATTTGACTTTTTATAGGCTTGTGTGTGTATGTATATATATATATTACTATTATTAGTATTGGTCAAATTAGATTAAATTCCTAAAAACAAATTGTGTCGCAGTTGTCATAGATATACACATATTCATGGCGGTTGTTTTTGGCGTATAACGCAGCGTCGTTGCCATAGAAACCAATGCAGACGTTACAGAAAACGAAAGAGCCATAGACAGTATGGAAAGAGCACATGCATGGTACACCGTACACACAAAACGGATCTGAACAGTACATGCATGTATCAGAATGATACATGACAGTCATTTTTTTTAACAGATTCCAATCGAATAGACAAATAATTGGATTTGGGCTGACAGTGTTAACGTTTCAGAAAAAAAAACACAGCACAGAACATCACAATACCTGACTAATCCAGACGTCGCTAAGATTTTCTTGTGCGATGGAGGAGTTTTGTACAGCAGACCGACAGGGCGCTTATTTAACGTAAATTAGAGAGCGAGACGATGCACCTCCATTTTCCAGCATCCGTTTGGGAGAAAACGCCTCGTCACATATGTGGGTACGCCTACGTCGTTACCAATGCAACCCATGCTGATAAGTTGCTTATGTCTGGACACACATTTGATCACGAATATTGCAGACAGTCTGCCTGAAAAGATCTTTTTTGAGAAAAATAAATAAATCCAATTTGCCAGCCGTCTGAACATAGCCTTGCTATTATTATGCTGCTATCTGTGTTGTATATTTCGACGCTCACAGGCTTAACATTTCGATTAGCCAAGGAATAAGATGGTTATAAAAGTGCTGTCAACGTAGCTCAGGTTTTCATATGCGAGTAATGTCACATTATAAGTATTAAGAAACAATTATGCTTAGTCACTTAGTTGATCCCATGACAAAAAGTGGATGTATGATGCGAGATGAACGAGATCGAGGACCCTAGATTTGAAGTTCAGCATGATTTTAATTTTATTATGCTTTTTAAAGTCTGCCAGACAGGGTGGTTCTTACAGAGAACTGCATGTTAAGACAGAGCATCCGACCATAATGATGCAGGACACAATTTTCCCTTTCTGATCATATATAGTTATTGTGATACATCTAAGTTTTTCCACAGGCTAGTTTTAAATATCAGAACCTTTATCATTTAGATATTAAGAGTCACCAAACATTTAAACTCTTTTGTTAGGAGGAACCATGAATAGACCTGCTTTGACCTCTTGCAGCTGTCTGTTCATTTCAAAGGTCTGATAAATATTTTAATATTCAAAACTGATTCAAATATAGAGCTTCTTGGGTGAGAAAATGAAAGCTCTGGTATGTAAACAGGTCAGAGAGAGATAATATGTATAACTAAGATTTACACAATACAGACTGACAATGTCAGAATTTATAATACACAAGAGTCACAACAGTTTACAACACAAATTAGCAGCTAATTTACCCTCTTTGGTAGATTCCACACTGTTTTGGCAAAATTAGATTCCCAGAATATATGACATCAAATTTTGACATTAGGTATTAAAACAGAGATGCAATTCAGTAAGTAGTTGAAGCACTTTTACATTTCAACCAAACCATTTTAACCAGCTTAACATGCTAAAATACTGAGTCATTGTCATTTCTTAACAATGCAGTGTCAGTTCAACATTATAGAAAACTGAATTTTATTAAAAAGAGATGTTTGTGCACATATTTCTATTGAGCATGACCGCTGTAATTCATCAAATGACAAAGAAGAGCATTATAACCAGGCATATATCCAGATGTGGATGCCGTCAAACACTTTTGCCATTTAAAATAAGTGATTCAGCCTGAATCACAGTGGTGGCGTGATAATTCAGTGTATTCCACCCTAATGCTGCATGTAATCAGAGTATCAGTGCACTACAGAATACATTTTTCTAGATCAATACCAACTGAAAATTTTAATCTATTTTTGACCTGATTTTCTATTTTAAATCTCAGTAAGATTACAAAATAAAGCATATGTGCACCGATCTAAAAGGATATATAAAACATTCATGCAACCATGACAAATGTTTAAACCTCTTCAATTTTAAAATACGTAGCAAAAAGTGTTTTGAGCAAACTGTTGTTCGTACAGTATAACCACAGTGGTTTGTCCCATAGCATAATCGTCATAATCTTTGGTGGCATATACCTGAATACCTCAACAGAACAAAGAAGAACAAACATATCATGAAGTTATTGATCATAAAAGTATTGAGATGATGAGCCCCTCACATGTAGTGCTAGATACCCCATCTACGGAACAACATTTTGAAATATTTTTTTACTGAGAGGATGAAGGGGCTCTACATGTTCAGGAGAGTCAAGAGATAATGAAATCAACAAACTTTAAAGTCAACATGAAATAGAGTTTGCACTTCGCACCTGATGTATTTTTGGTGTTTATGGTTTATTGTTTAATTTGTGATATCAGCTGACTTTTTAATCTTGATCAAATATGCAATGCCTACTTATACTAAGTCCAGATAGCCAACCTTGTTCTTTCACAAACTCCGCCCACCATTGCTCAGATATTGTATCTTTAGTACAAATAGTATATTAATTATATTTACACTTGGTGTAAAGAGCATCCACTTGCTATTTGTTGCTTTTTGGAAACCGTATTCTACCCGTTTTTACAGCATGTGGAACAAGCACTGAAGAATAGTGTACAGTAAGATCGAAAAGGTATGGGGTCAATTTCGATTTCATGTTGACTTTGGGCAAAAGAGTAAAAGATTTCACTGAAATATATTGATTGATGTCAGTTGATAAAAAAAAAATAGAAAAAAGATTTGAACTGATGCTTCATGTACTAAACAAACATCCCAAAATGGGCCAACGACAATCATCAATCAAATCGGCCCCGGTCTTCATCCATATCTGGCATCTTGTAATTGTGTCCATATCACTTTTTAGTGTAAAGCATGCTGTTGCAAATATGATCTGATGAATTTACCTTTACTCTTCTACAAAAGTGACCATGTATATAGAACAGAGCTTTTTTTTTCGCTTGAGAAGCCCTTATTTTTGAGCATGTTTTATAAAAAAATGTCATCACAGTAGAGTGGTGAGAAAACGAAGGATAAGAACAGGTGATTGTGAGGTGGCTGTTCCGCTCACAGTTTCTGGGTGAAGTTTTCAGGGAAGACTCCTTTTGCTAGGAGGTTTTTATTCTCAAGCCAGTGTGACTCTTTTACGCCCACTAACCAGCCGTCATCCTGTGCACACAAACAAAAAGTCAAGACAATGAGTCATTGTCCGATTGTACGCGAGTGTGTTTGAGCATGTGTGCCATGACTGACCTGTTCATCTGGGTTGGCAAAGGGAAGCACAAGCACAATATCACCAGCCTTCAGGTCAAGTTCATCACTGTCTGTTGCTCCGTAGTCATGCATTGCTTTCACCTACCAAGAATCATATTAATACATTTTAAAAAGTGTCATTTAAGGACTTTTACATGTTATACCAATAAATGCTGTTCTTTTGAACTTTATGTTAATCAAAGAATCTTGGTTTCCACAAAATTAGGCAGCAAGCCTGTTTTCAACTTTCATTATAAGAAATGTTTCTTGATTTCTGAAGCATCATGTCACGTGACTCTGAAGACTGGAGTCATGATGCTGAAAATTCAGGAATAAATTACATTTTAATACTATTTCACAATATTACTGTTTTTACTAAAGAGACTTCTTTCAAAACATAAAAACATCGTACAGACCTCAATATTCTCTGGGTTCTTGGGTTCCCAATTCAACTTACCTTATAAAGAACAGATGGAGGGAGCTCTGCATCTGAGGAGCCATTTGTCACTGTTGGAACTTCATTCTAAATACAAAAATGAAATGATAATAAAATAAAAAGAAACAGTTAACCAAATCCGAGCAACAGAGAATAAAACAAACATGATATGCATATAGGAATAAAACAAACATGATATGCACAGACAAACACATATAGGCAAGGCAAGGCAAGCCACACACCCACAGAACAACATTATTTACTTCAGGGCCACCCTAACACTACACAATTAATCCAGACTCTTGCTCCTCTTACACTTTGAAGCTCCTCCCACTGAGGCGGCTTTGACTCCGCCTCCCAAGCCTGAGCCACACCTCTGCCCCAGTTTGTATCTACGTCCTGCTCTTGCCCTACCTGGGACCCTTCCTCGCCCCAGTGCTCCACACCCCTGTCCTCCCAGTCTGGCTGCGCGAGTCCAGCCTCTGCAGTCTCACTGACCCACCCTGACTGCGCAGACACACTGTCCTGCTCATGCCAGCTGGGGGGTTCATACGGCTCTACGGCAGGAGTGACCTCATCATCCCACGGAGGGGCTTCATTCGTCCGAGCGGCAGCTTCATCATCCGAGTCCTGAGAGGGGTCTCCAGCGGGGGTCTGACTGGGCTGGGATGGGGAGGAAGGGTCGGCCAGGATTGTTTTTTGGATTTGGGACAGATTGTTTGGATTTTGGGTAAAATAGATGCCATGGGAGAAAAGGCACGGCAATAGGGCAAAAGGCAAAGATAGATAATGAAGGAAATGAAGGAAAAGATAGATAAGAGACGTGAATTACTGTTCACTCTAAACTATCTCCCAACATGATCTGAAGTCAAGTTAATTGTTGATTTCTGTTTAATCCCTTGAATAACAGACTGATTTGTAATAATTCTAATTTGATCAATAACAATGTCACTTAATTACTAATTTTTTTTCATTCATTTAAATTAAGTCTGTCTGTCTGTCTATCTATTTTGTTTGTCAACAATAACCCCTGATATACATTATTTACAATGATTTACATTTACAGTATAAACCTTGTAAGTCCAAATTCATGGTATAAATGTATAAGATATATAAAGAAGATAGATAAACGATATATATATATATATATATATATATATATATATATATATATATATATATATATATATATATATATATATATATATATATATATATATATACACACACACATGGTATAAAGAGAGGAAAGTCCAAATACATGGTAGAAACATGAGTGGAAATCTGTAACAAGGTTGAATTTTTGATAAATGTCTGTGTGTTCATGTGTGGTTTTGTTTGTGATTTGTCGATCCAAAGATTGTAGAAGTCTTTCATCCAAAAGCACCATTAAATGGTTCTTTTATGCTCAATCATACCACAAGAATCACAAAGAGTATGTCGAGTAGAGAGAACTGATCCATTACAAGTGTCTTACCTCCCATGAATCCCATGAAGCCCCCTTCCATGAGGAAGCACAGAATGAAAGAGTGAGATAAATGAGGCCCATAAAAAGAGTGCAAGATACGTTCATCACCATGTCAACAGTGAGGAGAGAGCTCTCATCAACCCCACTTATGCTTATAATAAACCGTGTTCAGAGCTAATGCAGCAAATATGAGAGGAAAGCATTTGTCAAGGTCGGTGATCTAATAGTGGACCCAGGAAAACCATGTACAAGAGTAAGAAGAAAATAAATATACAGTAATCCTCACAATCAAAGTTTGGGATCGGTAAGATTTTTTATTTTTTTTTAAAAAAGTATTTTATGCTCACAAGGCTGCATTTATTTGATCAAAAATACAGTGAAAGCAGTAATATTGTGATGAATTTTACTATTTAAAATAACTGTTTTCTATTTTAATATAATTTAAAATGTAATTTATTCCTGTGATGCAAAGCTGAATTTTCAGCATCATTACTCCAGTCTTCAGTGTCACATAATTCATAGAAGGTTGAGAATCTTTTGTAACATTTTAAATCTCTTTATTGTCTTTTTATAAAATTTAATGCAAAATTGTATTTTTTTTTAAATTCTACTGACCCCAAACTTTTGATTATTTCATTTGATTATTAGAATACACAGAAAATGTCTGCTAAGTTCTCATTTGTAAGTCGCTTTGGATAAAAGCGTCTGTTAAATGAATAAATGTAATTTTCTTTCTGCTCTGAGTCTGTCCCTGGGTCTTGTTATGGAAACTAGCAGTAAGAGAGTTAACATGCATCACATGCATGGAGTAAATACGTCACATGCTGAACCAAAGTGGCATTTCAGTTCCCTGAAACTCAAATTAACTAAAGAGACTATATCAAAGATTAAAAATAAACTCTCATGTACATTAAAATTGGATGCATTTATACAAAAGTGGGGAAACGAATGGCTTTCCACAGCAAAATCCAAGATGCATCTCCTCTTTTAGACATAAGCACTTCCCCTTTGAAGTGCTTTCAACTTTATTTGTACAGACCTACTCAATATGTCCACTTCAGGCAGATTCATAGACCACAATGCAACAGTACTGTGACGTCCCAGCAGATTGTGCTTAATTTACCCCCACCCTACGCAACTGTAGTGTATGATATTGGAGTTATTTTGACATTAAGCTGACTGTTTTTTAAACATCATTTTTGTTTGTGTACTTTTTTTATATTTTCTCCAACAGCCCAACTATAAATACAGGCCTATAGAATGGTGCGTAAAACAAATTCATAAGGAAATAAACTGTAAATAACAAATCAGCTCCCTCCATTGCTGTCGGACACTTTATCCCATGAGGCCACAGGAGAGTATGACAGTGATGCGAAAACTTACGCTGATAGGTCAAATGATAATGACAGCATGGCGAATGTAGTACATCCGGATTACACACATTCATACTATATAGAGCATACTTTTTTTAGCGGTCAAAAAGTACTTATTCAAAATAAGTACCTACTCAAGAGAGTATGCGATTTCGAACACAGCCTGAAACCCAGCGATGGATGGCAGCATGGTTTTCCTGGCCCCTAAACCCTGACCTTTACCCTTTGCCATCCTGACCTCTCCTGCCCTTTGACACCCACCTGGTGGACTAGAGCAGCGCTGAGTGCTTTCAAAGCATCCAGATCTAAATCCAGCAGGCTACATACTACTGGACCATTACACTGTTGTGTACAGTACAAAACACCACCTTTACTAGGACAGTTACAATATTTAATGGAATCACTGGTTTGCAGAAAGAAATTATGGTAAAGTTCACAAACTCGAGAGCTAGTGATACTTTGAGCAGAAAGAGAGATAATAATATGGCGGAAAGAGTCACTTTTAGGGTAGAAATGGATGACTGTGCTCATTAAGAATGGAGATATATTGTAAATTAAAACGTGAAGAGGAAGAGATTGGAGTGAGTGCTTAGATGAGCAGGGGAGGGAGTCATTTGACCTCTGACCTGTGGCTGGGTTGAAATGTTAATGTCAGGCACCACTGCATCCTCAGACAGGTTAATGATGTTGTCTTCTTTCACCTCCTGAGGCGAAGCAGGCCTCGGGGGCCGTGAGACCGGCGGCCCCTCTCTGGACTGCCACACCAACACACACATGCAGATAATGAGGAAAACACACTGCGGTTAAGTTAAAACACCAAATCAGGACTGTTCATGATTAGACTTTTTCTGTGTAACATGCTTTTAGTTTGCTTACACACACACAGTCATGTTTACCTAGTCATCTACATGAAGACATACCACAGACTTCTATTGTTAGGCAGTGCCTATAGTTTTAGGTTTATATTAAACCTTTTATTGCTATAAACAGTTTATTGCTAACATGTTTTAGCATGGTTTAACACATTGTTAGCACTTTCTAACATGTTGCTAGCATGATTTAGCACATTGCTAACATGTTTCTTACATGAATAACCACATTTGTGGCATGTTTTAACATGTAGCTAGCCTGATTTAACACGTTGTTAGCATGTTTCTAACATGAATTAGCACATTGCTAGCAAGTTTTAACATGTTAGCATAAATTAGCACGTTGCTGACCCGCGTTTGTTGGTTCTAGCTTGAAAGCCATAGGATGAATTAGAAATGTTTGTCTCAGAAGAAGTTTAAATAGCATTTCAGTGTGTTGGCTTTCTCTTGCTGACATAATAAAGGGTCTGGATTTATTTTTTGCATCTTTAGTTTTATACGTACTGTAAGACACACTCCATAGCATAGGCAATGTGACATAATAGACAGAAAATAAAAACATCAGCATTCTCACATCCACAGTACCTTTTGTGGTGATTTAGGGGCGTCTGACCCAGAATCTGAGGGACTGTGGTTGGCTGCTTCTTCACTGCTTGAGAAACACACATTGGTAAATAACTACTACATTTGGCCTGACGATCGTGTAATGACTGATATACATCACTAGAGGGCAGCACAGATCAGTGTTAATACAGCAGACAGACTGGTTTAAATCATACCATGCACAATTACTGCATTTCAAAGACATTCCAGTCATGCAGTTATTTTTGTGTCAGCATCTACACATGGTCCCATGCACACTCAAAACATTTGCGGGAAGTTTCCAGAGCAACCAAGTGTTAGTATGCCTTTAATGCAATAAATGTTGCATATACAAACACACACAAAACATGAGAGCTATTACCTCTTCCCAATGCTTGCTGTCTTCACATCTTTTCTGTGGGTTGATTGGGGGAAGGGTTGGTTTAATTTACAGGGAAAACAAGGAGTCACACATCTGTGTGCTAAACTACAGGAAACCAGAAGTGTCTATACAGACAGGAAATATCGCAAGATACAAGCACTCACTTGGCTAGACGCTGCTCATCCAGTTTGGTCATAACATCACTTAGATTCTGGTTCAGCTGTGTGCGAGAGAGTGCGACATACCCTGGTAACTAACAACAATAATCTAATTTATCTCTTGTTAATAAGTCTCTTATTATTGGCTCACTTTGCCCATATCCCTGTGAAATTTTTCCTCCAGGCCGGCTACACTCTGGAATGTGTTAACATAGATGCCAACACGACTGCAGAGAGAGAGAGAGAGATAGAGAGAGAGAGACAAAGAGACAGAGAGGAGTCAACATCAGTTCATTTAAAAAAAAAAAAACTTCACCAAATTATTATATTCTGTTAATTACTTGCCATCATGTTATTCAATCATGGAACACAAAATTTGTGAAATTCACAAATTTTTTCTCCATATAATGACAGATCATTATGACCTCTCAAGCTCAAAAAAGACAAATAACAACATAAAAGTATTATACGAAATAGGACTTGTGTGCTTTTAAATGTATCCAAAGTAACAGTAAAGACATTTACAATGTTACAAAAGATTTTACTTCAAATAAGTGCTGTTCTTTTTAACTTTCTTTTTTATCAAAGAATGGTATCACTGTTTCCACAAAATATGAAGCAGAACAACTGTTCTCAACATTGATAATAAAAAAAATAAAAAAAATCATAACTGAGCATAGAGACACGATCATGTGACACTAAAGACTGGAGTAATGATGCTGAAAATCCAGTTTTGTCATCACAGGAATAAATTAAATTTTTAAAATATATTCAAATAGAAAACAGTTACTTTAATTGGTAATAATATTTCATGATATTAATGTTTTTACTGTATTTTTTAAATGCAGCCTTGGTGAGCACAAGAGACTCCATGTGAAGATCCTTAAAAAAAAAAACTTTTTGTGTTTCGCAGAAAAAACAACAACAGCACACCGGTTTGGAACGACATGGTGGTTGTTCATTTTTAGGTGACCTGTTCATTTAAGGAGAAGGAATAAGAGAGATAAATGAGAGATGGCAGGATGAATAGGTGGTTATTACCTGTTCCACAGGGTGGGAAGTTCCTCCTGGAGATCATAATTAATCTCCTCAAATACCTTCTGAGCTCTCCCCAACTCTTCCTCAGCCTAAACACACACACAAACACACACATTTATTAGGCTAAAGACACTATCATTTATGAAAATGTGTAAACAAAGAATTATGCATTCATCACTGCATGAATGGACTGTGGACAATCAGATCCTGTGATCTGATCCCTTTAACTGAAATCTGCAGAAAGTATTTAAAACAAACATAAAACATTTACTCACCATCATATAATTACAAACTGTATTCATTTCTTTTGTTGAACACAAAAAGAAAAAAATTGAAGAATGTTTTGTAGCATTTCTTCATTCAATGGAAACATATAGTTACCTATAAAGCTCCAAAAAGGAAAAAACTGCACCAAAAAATATATTTAAAAAAGTACTGCATATTAACCTGTGCACTATAGAGACAACATCAAACACTAATTCTTGCATGTTTTGCAGAGCAACTTAATTCATTATTTTGATTCATTTTCATTTGATTTTACTGACGCCATCTATTTCCATTGTATGGAAAGAGCAGCTTGGACAGTCTGCTAAATACGCCCTTTTGTACAGGTGAAACTCGAAAAATCAGAATATCTTGCAAAAGTTTGTGTATTTCAGTAATTTAAATTAAAAGGTGAAACTAATATATTTAGTATATATAACTAAATACATATGCATGATTATACTTTTCAGAGGGCCGACATTTCTGTATTTAAAATATTTTTTTTATTATTGATTTCATGTAATATTCTAATTTTCTGAGATTTTGAATTTGGGATTTTCGTAAGCTGTAAGCCATAATCATCAAAAATATAACTTTTGCACGATATTAACATTTTTCGAGATTCACCAGTATTTCATGGAGGAAAAGATAAGGTGAGGGAATTAGGACAGAATTTTTATTTTTAGAGTGAACTACACTACCGATCAAACTTTCTATTCATCAAAGAATCCTGAAAAAAAAAAAAAAAAAAAAAAACAGTTTCCACAAAAATAGTAAGCAGCACAATAAACGCTAACAATAATAAATGTTTCTTGGGCAGCAAAACAGCATATTAGAATGATTTCTGAAGGATCATGTGACAATGAAGACTGGAGTAATGATGCTGAAAATTCAGCTTTGATTGAAATTACATCTGAAAATATAGTACAATAGAAAACGATTATTTAAAATGTGCCCCTATTATGTTTATTCAAATATTACCTTTCATGCAGTGTGTAAAATAGCTGTTTGTAAATGTAAAATGTCTGCAAAGTTTCAAAGATCAAACTGCACAATGAATGGAGTTATTGTCTCCCAAAAGAATAGATTCTGAACGGCCTGACACCGAGTCTCACTTCCTGTTACATACCTATTACCGACTTAACAATGCAACAAATTTGCATAATGCCAGCCTATGCTCTTCATCGGCTGCCCGCAAACAACATACAACTACACTGTAGTTTTCGCTGAGGTCTGGAAGAGTTTGGTTCGTGTTTCGACATGTTGAGAAGACACTGTTTTCCGGGCTGCGAATCCATTTAGCATGCACTTGGAATTGATATGGAAAAAATGACACCATGGGCGCTTGGTTTCCAACACGCGCTGTGAGTGGTAGACCAATCACAACGGACTGGGCCGTCGGACCAATCAGAGCAATTAGGCTCTCGGAAAGGAGGGGTCTAGAGAGACTGAATCTTCAAATGAACCGTTTTTAGACTCTGGATGCATGTAAACCTATCGTAGGAGACCTCCAAAACAAAATTAATAAGCTTTAAAATAGCATAATAGGGGCACTTAAATAATAGTTCACAAAAGTACTGTTTTTACATTACTTTTAATTAAATAAATTTAGCCTTGAGGACATTAAAGCAACACTAAGGAACTTTTCCTCTTCGGTCGCCCTACAGGTTGGAAGCGGAATTGTCCATTAGCGCTGTCGTAAATAATTTCGCCGCCCGCAGCCGACTGTCGCACGCTCGCTCGCTGTTTATCTAGCACTGGCTTTGGAATGAATGATGTCCACAGAAAAGATAGAGTATGTTTCATGATTTCATGAAAGTATGATGTATTGCGACATCAGAAACGAAGAAAAACTAAATAATGACTATTGTAACGCTTGCCGTAAAGTAAGTCAAATTTGTAGTTTTCTTATGTTTCATTCAAACTACAGAAATGCGACCAGGTTTGGCAAACTTGCATAGTGTGGTTATAGCAGATATAGGGCTGCAAAGCGAATCCAGAAGTGCTTTTCACCCTGTTACGACTTGATGAACCACTGATACGATTTTGGAAACATTATTTTAAGGTAAGAAATGTTCCTTAGTGTTGCTTTAAGAGACTTGTTTCAAAAAAAAAAAAAAAAAAGCATACCGACCTCAATCTTTTGAACAGTATTCTTTGAAAAAAATAGTATTTTTAAGTCATACCTAAAAATATGCAGTAAATACACAGATGCTACATAAAGATGCCATGCTGTGAGTGGGTGTGGACTGTGAGCAGGTGGGTGGAGTTAGGCAGGTTAAGGGAGGGTTTACAGGCTCCTGAGTGACAGGTGAGTCACCTGGTTTCTTGAGAGGTTAGTTTGAGCGAATTGGTGTGCTGTGATTATTCCCTGAGCCCAGCCGGGAGCAGCCTTCTCCACCAGAGTCAGAGGCTAGACATGCAAGCAAAGAGAGGGAGACAAAAGCTTGTGCAAATACTCAAGCATATAAACTGACTGCAACACATGAATTACTCATAGTTAGTTACAGCATTAAGTTGGTTAGTTAAGAAGGTTTGTGAACAAAAAGCCAGACATTACAGTATTAGCATACATTAACGAGCTGGAACGAGCATCTGATACCTTGGCAATTTTGGCCTCATCCTTTTTCTTGCCTTTCTGTATAGAAGCGAAATGATGTCTGGCACTGTCAAAGTCTACCAGCTTCCTTTCACGCTTAGCAATGCGAGCCTGCAGAGGGAGCCAGAGAGTCACAACAAAGACCATTTAACACAGTGGTAACTACTATAAATGAGAGGAGCATGCTAAGGGTGTGGTGATTGGTTGCCAGGCCGTTGCTATAAGGTTGCTAAAGTGTTGTGAGTGTTTGCTAGGGTGTTCTGGGTGGTTTCTATGTGGAGCACCTGCAAGTCTTGATTATATTTTGGTGTCTATATATGGATGGGTCCCTACTTCAGTGCAAGTCTATGAGATTTTAGCCAGGCGTCAAATCACTCAGAAAAGCAATAGTGATTCTTAACAAGCCTCAATAATTCCTGTAGCACAAACAACAGTTTCACACCAAATGTAAATACATATGGGTAGGGGTTCAAATCCCTAAAGCTATAAGCTATAGTGAAAGTGATGCTTGCATGCACAACTTATTAAAGGGTTAGTTCACCCAAAAATGAAAATTCTGTCATTATTTACTCATCCTCAAGTTGTTCCAAACCTGTACGAATTTCTTTCTTCTGCTGAACACAAAAGAAGATATTTTGAAGAATACGGATAACCAAACAGTTGATGGGCCCCATTGACTTCCATAGGATTTTTTTTTCTATACTATGGAAGTAAATCAACTGTTTGGTTAGCCATATTCTTCAAAAATATCTTTGTATTCAGCAGAAAAAATACATTAATTCAGGTTTGGAACAACTTGAGGGTGTGAGTAAATGATGACAGAATTGATCACAGATTTTTGTGTGAACGATCCCTTTAAAGCAAAAACATACCTTTATGTCTGGAAATTGAGCCAAGTATGCATCCATGGAAATGAGGGCATTGTCAGTAAGATTTTGGTGGAACTCTTGCCACAGGAGGTCAGTGTCCTGTAAAACAAATGTGATCAGACACGCACACCAAGGCACATACTCTCACGCTTTCTATCTCACACACTGACAAACCACAGACGACTCGAATCTAAATATTTATGAACACATCTATTCTAATATATATTGCACTACAGTAGCACTACTTTAGCATTACCAGCACCAGTTCTAAACTAGACCTACAGTCTGGACTCTAAAGATGTCATCGGTCATGTTTACCTCTAAATTATTATCCATTTCTTTCTCTATCATCTCCTTTACTCATGGAGAGATGGGTGAGTGGAAGGAATGAATAAAAACATTTAGAAAATAGAAAGAAATTGCTGAATAATGAGTCGACAGAGTTTGAAACACCAGTGCGGACACATTCTTTAGTTGTATACAGGCTCTAAAATGACTGTATAAACTATGTTTCAGGTATGTTTCATTTAATTAATATGATATATTGATAAATAAAAATACACACAAATGAGATAATTGTTAAGAGTATGTGGAGAGCACAGATCAAAGAATTTGGTCTTAAAGGGATAGTTCACTTTGAAATTAAATTTTGGTATGTTTTAGCTTACCTCAAGGGCATCCAAGATGTAGGTGTCTTTGTTTCCGCAGTAGTTTCAATTTTGATATTTTTAGGTCAAACCGTTCTTGTCTGTCAGTCATATAATGCAGGTCTATGGTCACCCCCTCAAAGAGCATGCACAGTCCAAATTAAACAATTCCCCATCGTAAGTACACATTGATGGCCTAAGACACGAAACGAGCGGTTTGTGTGAGAAAACTAACAGTATTTATATCGTTTTTACCTCTACACAACCACATCCAAGTGATCTGAGGGCGCGCGCGCTTCCTGGTGTGTGACGTGTGCGCGCGTTCTGGCTTAGTCTGCGCAAGCGCCGGAAAGTGTACAAGAGGTAAAAACGATATAAATACTGTTAGTTTTCTCACACAAACCGCTCGTTTCGTGTCTTAGGCCATCAATGTGTACTTACGATGGGGAATTGTTTAATTTGGACGATGGGGAATTGTTTTAATTTGGACTCTGTGCTTGCTCTTTGAGGGGGTGACCATAGACCTGCATGATATGACTGTCAGACAAGAACGGTTTGACCTAAAAATATCAAAATTGAAACTACTGCGGAAAAAAAGACACCTACATCTTGGATGCCCTTGAGGTAAGCTAAAACATACCAAAATTTAATTTCAAAGTGAACTATCCCTTTAACTGAAATATACACTACTGTTCAAAATTTTGGCTTTGGTAAGATTGTTTTAAAGAAATCTCTTATGCTCACCAAATCTTTTGTAACATTATATATATTAAAAAGTGTCAATTTCTGAATAAAAGTATTCATTTCTTACCAAAAATTTACTGAAAGTACGAGACATTGTTGAGAAACATCCAAGGTTGGTCATTCAATTTAATCTATAGTCTCATTTTCAATAACATTTTTCTCTGGGTTGGTATCTGGTTTGTGACATTCTTCTGAAACTCTACAAAAGACATTTGATTTCAGGAGGCACATGTGCGAACCAGGAGCCTTAAAGAGAAACAACTGACATATTAAAGAGATGTCCTTTGTGGCTTTGTCTCTCCTATGGGATTTTTCACATCGAAAACACTAATGTCACACAATCCAGAAAGAGTGTTAGGCTCTGCCAGTGACATGCTTACACACCTCTGCGATGGAGTCCACCTCCTCTTTGCCAAACCACTCGGGGTCGTACATTTCTGCCAGACAGTCATGCAGACGCTTTGAACACTCGTGCATGGCTGCGGAAACAAGCAGTGGGTCAGCTAAGAGACGGACATTGGCAAGTTCAAACAGAGGATGAATGCTCAATCACTCAACCCAACACACATGCAGTCTCTTTCCCTTTGAGTCTTTCAGAGAAGTGAGAGCTTTTGTGGTCACATGGCAGGAAGTCGAGGGGACGGTGATGTGCATTAGGACAGCGCAGTTATAGTCTGCTGTACAAAGAAGAAGTCTGTCTGCTTACTTCACATTCATTTAATGTACTACCACTCACCAGTGCTAAAAGCAAAAGTATTACAGCTACATACCATCCATCATCATTTATTCACCCTCACGTTGTTCCAAACATGTGTGCATAAACATGTGGTCTTTTGACACATAAAATATTTTGAAGGGGTCTATTACATTTCTAAAAAATTTAAAGTTCACAGACATTTTCAAAATATCTTCTTTTGCATTCCACAAAAGAAAAAAAAACATAACTATTTGGAAATTGTTACAAGGAAGAACAAAAATCATACAGGTTAAAACAACATGAGGTTGAGTAAATGATGAACTATCCCTTTGAGAAGGAACAAATATGGCCAGACCTGAAAATACGTTCCACATGTTTATAACCCAGAAAGAATTTGTGACGCCCTTATCTCTGTTACATATGGAGGCAGGTACAGCTATACATGCAGGGCTGAGTTTGTTCACTCGCAATGATTTGTTTTGCTTTGAGAGAATCTCATGTATTTTTTCTGAAAGAAGGCTGCATGTAAATACAAAGAAGCATGATTGAGCGATTGCACATTTAGTTCTAATTTTGCCATATGACATCCTGAAAAGATGTTTTTGCACTTGATTGTGTTGAGTTTTTCTTTAAAATTAGCATTGAGCTTCTTCTAAATTATGTCATATGTTTCATAAGTGTAATCAAGAGACCAATAAACCCAGATTTTTGTGATAGCAACTATTAGGCATAGCTCACCTAAACAAATTATAAATCTGTCATCATTTACTAACCCTTATGTTGTTCCAAAACTTTATGACTTTCTCTCTTCTGTGGAACATAAAATAAGATATTTTGATCGGTGACAGTATGTTTTTGTTCAATCAATGGAAGTCAATGGTCACCAAAACGTTTTTGGTTACCAACATTCTTCAAAATATCTTATTTTATGTTCCACAGAAGAAAGAAAGTCAAACCTGTTTGGTACAACATGAGGATGAGTAAATTATCATTTATTTGGGTGAACTATCCCTTTAAAACTATTCTTGTTCACTTTCATCAAATATATACAAAGACACACAATGAGAGTCTTACTTTTGACTGCCAACAAATACGCTTTCAAGTCTTTCTGCAGTTTGGTGCCATCGACCTGTGGATAGAGATCACAGAGAGATAAAATCATCACTAGATATTTAAGAACTATGAAAAGGGTCAGAGGTCAAATGTCAGTGGAAGCAGTATATTAAGCAAGGGGGTAAAAGAGGGTGAAGGGTTAAGGCTCTTACCAGCTGCTTGTTAAAGTTGACTACTTCCTCCTCAAAGGCTGTGTCTTTCGTTTCATCCGCCTTACCCAGCTTTTGCATCACCTACCAGAGAACACCACAAAACAGCCGACATCATTCACATGCTAACATACTAACCCGAATCGGTACACCACTTCTGCATTACATGCGTGCAGGCCAGCCCATGGGTTTGTGGGGCCCATGGCAAGAATATAAAAATATCATATCTTAATAACCTAAAACAATAAACAACCTACCATCAATGTGAAATTTCCTTCAATATATATTCACCCTCATATGGTTCCAAACAAGTATGATTTTCTTTCTTATGTGGAACACAAAAGAAGATATTTTTGGGAAAATGTGAAAATATCCTAACCTAAAACATCCATAAAACAACTGCAAACATGTCAAGAAGTTTCTAAGTGAAAGCACTAAAAAAAGCGTCCTAAACAGGCAACATTACATGACAAATCAAAAAGAAATGAAAGATATCTGTTCCAAATTTCTGTCAGGCTAATGAAATTGTTTATTTTTCACCATTTTTTGGTCACCATTTTCAGTCTTTGGAGTGTATATGCATATGTGCATTTAAAAAAGGTAAAAACAGGGTCTCAGATCCCTGCCACCACAGATTCTACACAAATGGTGCTTTCAGAATCGGTTCCATATTCCTCTTCCCCATCAAGAATGCTGACATACAGTAACTGTTCATAATAAAAGAAACTAAAAACCAAGGAAGCGTGCAACAATCTATGCCCATGAGTGTGTCATGTACTAAACTTTCCTGCCATCCACACACCCACCAGAAGTTCAAAGCAAAATCTTCTTTTGTTCCATTCAATATTTCCATTATTTAAGATGTAAATATTTCCTAGCAGATGTAATTACGCACATTTCCTTTAGTTCAGATTGGCCTACTTCCTGTCCAGCATGTATGAGGTAGTGCTTGTATCCGGTTCTATTAATTCAGAGGTCATTTCCTTTTCCTTCTGCTCCCCCATAGCATCTCCTAGCAGCATATTAAACATGCCATGCCATTTGTGACCCATAAAAATTGGTCTCCGTCAGCCTGACACGAGCAACAGAATAACACATCCTGTGAAGTCTACGTCATAATGCCAAAGGGATTCAAGATGAAAGGATGAAATTTACAGAATGATGCATCCGTGAATGGTCTCACATTTTCTCCAATAATGGTAAAGAGAGGTCCTATATCTTTAGTGTGTAATGTTGCTGTTTGATCATGAAAAGGTTCTGCAAAGTTACAAAACACAGTCACCCCAAAGAGAGTTATTCCTTTTATCAGTGCACACTGTTTCTCAACTGCCTGAAACGCCTTGAGTTTTCTTCTGGAAACGTCATAATATTCCTCATTTAAATAATTCCCGCTTAAGAAAACAACTAAAAAGTTCCTAGAGCAACATATTTTATACAACTGAACTTGGCTAAACACAACAGGACACTTCAGCTACAACTAAAATAGGAAAATACAAAATCTTGCTCTAGAAGAGCAAAGGAATTCAATAAAGCTCGAGTGGAAATCACTGTAACCTCTTATCTATATTAATAAAGGCCGTGTCAGCTGTGCTCTTCTTAAAGAATGTATGAATGTGTATTACTGTGCAGGGAGGGAGTGTTTGAAAGCTGATCCTGAATGCATTGCAGCAGGACCCCTCCCTCGAGCCCCCGACATCTTAAAATACAGTGTCCTGGATCTGTGTCAGGATGACATGTGCTCCCTGTGCAGTAGAGGAGATCTGGGATGAAGGCATTCGCTCTGACTCAGAGGTCTTCCAGGAACACACTGCATATGACTGTACACTCAGGCTGAGCTAGCCGTTGAACGAAGTGGATTTTTCAATGGCCGATGAGAGCAGGTGGCTGATGACAGATATGATAAATAATACAGAATTTCTAAGATAAAAGAAAATTTATTTGTACTGACTCACAATTTACTTTAAATTATATGAAAATAGAGTGAAAAACCATTGATCAGCCAAGCAGGCACGGTTAGCAGTCAATTTCGTTATTTGCTCTGTCTCTATTTGTTTTTAAGCCTAAAGTGAATACACTACCGTTCAAACGTTTAGAGTCTACGATTTTTTTTATGTTTTTGAAAGTCTCGTGTTCATCAAGGTTGCATTTACTTGATCAAAAATGTAGTAAAACAGTAATATTGTGAAATATTATTTAAATGTGATAGCAAAGCTGAATTTTCTACACTACCGGTATGTTTCCATCCACCTATTTTAATGAGCATTTTAGGGCATCGGGAAAAAAAATGCAGGAAGGAAATGTCAAGATGCGCATGCGCTCAATTGAGTCAGATACATTTTTTATCTGATAAGAAAAATAAATAAACTACACATTTACAGAATAAATTCCTTGATGTGCATCAGAAAAGTCATGTGACTGTGTGCTGATAGGACGGCAATCACGGCATAAATAGACTAACCAGCGGACCAATCTTGTTGCACAGGGGCTCCTGCAGGATTTTATCTCAGCACTTATCTCAGTTAATAGCAGCACTATTAACTATCTGTAATATCATTTTTCGTGTGTGGACTAAACTAGCCAATCAGATTTATTTTCATTCATCCCCCACCCATGCACGCACATGCACTCATTTGACTTTACAACACACAAACGCACACCTTTATTTATTCTCAAACTCTTTTGTTTCTCAATATGTCATGAGTGCTGTGCACAGATTAATAATTAATAAAAAAAATCTGTAAAAAATAAAAACGGCATTAATTAACGCCCTCTCGTGGTACACACAGTGCGTAGGTATAGGCGTAGGTGTGAATAAAGGCTCATCTCCCATTCCCTTTAAAAGCCAGTTGTGCTTGCGCCATGGCGGATTCGCTATTTACATGGCGGAATTTGCAAGCGGAAAAACTGAATGCTTCTCTAGCGAGGAAACGGCTCAGGTAGACCATTTACAGGACAAAGTGTACGCGCGTTGTGGACCCGCCTATAGGCGTACATTACTAACGTGCTCTTTAAATAACAAAACAAATATTTCAGTCTATTTTAGTTGCCTCGAAATAGCAACGTGCCAACAATGCGCATGAACACACATCGTTTTCAGACCAGCACTCCCATGGGCGCACAAATGGGCGCAAATGCATTTGCTATTTAAACAACGTGGCGCAGGACGTGAAAATGATAACTGCGTCAGGCTGAAACTAGCAAAAAACACTTGCGTTGTGCCTGGTGCCGCATTGCGCCAGGTGTATGATAGGGCCCTATACGTCTATGGTTTTCTAACACTATCAACACCAAAATGAATCTGCAGCAGTGAAAATGTACAAGTTAGAGCTCTGTAAGTTGTTTATGTTCATTATTATTGTAATGTAATGTGCTTTGAGACATGAGGTAATTTAACACCGTCTCTCGTCTCGTTACGCTTTTCAGACTCTGCTCTAGTATTGCGCATTAATGTGTTATGAAGGAGGCGTAGCTTTGGAGAAGCTCTGAAGGGAGGGTGGGATCTTGTGCTTTCAAAGCTAGCTTGCTATCGCTAGCCTCTTCGAAATTGCCTACCCTACCTTTAAATTCTCAGCTTTGGATGGAAACATAGCTAGTGTCACATGATCCTCCAGATATTGTTTTAATATGCTGATTTGGTGCTCATGAAGCATTTTCATTTTATTATAGGCTACTTAAATCATTTCTTATTATCAGTGTTGAAAACAGTAGTGCCGCTTAATGTTTTTGTTGATGTTATAATGGATGCTACACAGCTGATTATATATAAAATAAGCTCTCTTTATACAAGTTGTCTTTCAATACTTCATCCGAACACAGTAATGATGGTAAGATCAGATCATATTGCTGACTTGAAGTTAAAATGTTATATTTTCAATAGTCAAATTCCTCAAAAACATCCACATTCTTTGATCATAGTCTGAATTAGGAAATAATTATAATGCAGCCAAAGATCAAAGATAAATTATGTGAAACAAATGATTAGTTCACTGTTTCATTGTATAAGAGCAGAAGGAACATTTTTTACATTGTCTCCTTTTGTATTTCACAGACAAAGGAAAGCCATATGAGCTTTTTTTGACATGAGTAAATGATGACAGAGTTTTCATTTGAGAACTTTTCCTTTAAAGAAATAGCAGTGAGTTTGGGCTGAGCTGCTTTCCGAATCAGCATGTTTAAATTATACCATTCTGATCAGACTAGCGCTGACCATTTGTCCAGCAGCTGAGAGATTCCTCAGTGTGTGCGAGAGAAACATTCGAGCAAGTGAGAGACAAGTTTATACTAATTGATGAAGTCAGCTACCCATTTAATACACCCACTTGATCTGACCTCAAGCAGGCGCATATTCATTCTCTCTTTCCTTTATAACACCATAGACTCTATTGTCTTTTACTACTCTAGTTTTACAATTTCCCTATGGTAAAATTACTATAGACTAACCATAACCCTACGCCTAATAGAAGACCATTTAGATATTATTTAGGATCAAAAAAGTATGTCCCCAAAGTTTTTGTCAGATTGAACTACATTTTGGGACAAAACTGTCCAAGGTAAACACACTTCTGCTGTCTCATAGGAGTGGCAAGTGGCTTAATTAGTATGTCTGTGGAGCTTTAACTAACAAGTTAAAAGAGGCTTAGAATGAGAGAGATTTACCAGTAACCTGTGTGTGTGTGTGTGAATTTATAACTGCATTCTCCCAAGTAAAAGGCAAATGTCACTTCATTCGTGTTTTATAAAGGACACTGGTCTTTACTTCTGTTCAATGTGTGCTGGTGTTCAGTTACAACACCAAAAATACCCCAGACCACAGCCGTTGGCATTCACACACACCACGGTTTGTCGCACAAGGGGTTTCAGGGGATTAACTCACAGCTACAGCCTGTCTGCTATTCATAGCCCAATCCACACACTGCTCACTAGCTCTATGAGGATGGACAGGTGTGTGGGTGGAGTGCGGAAGAGAGGTGTGGCTCATGTTTGAACATCAGTGGCGCTTTTGATTGGCATGTCGCCTGTCCAATCAGAGCAGAGGTCAGGGGAAGCCTGAGGACACTTCCTTTGGGATTCTAATCTGAGAAAAGGAGGTTGTTGTAACTTTGCACCCATCTCTTGATCTCCACGGTCATTATGACATATTGAGATGGGGAGTCTCCATACTTAATGGACACTTGTTTTGGAATGTTTCTGCAAGAATGGGTGACTCAAGAACAACTTGCCATGGTGTTCCAAAATAGTGGCAGACTTCAACTAATGACAGACAGGTGGATGAGGGAAAAGTGAAGTGTGAGAAAAGACAGGTTAGATTGTTGAGATGTGGGCCATTTGCCACTAGAGGATCATAGTTAACTCTCCTCTACCTGGCTGAGTTTCAGAGGGGAAGAGGAGACTGAGACCTTAATCACGCTGATGGACAACGGATCACTTAGAAGGAGTGACTACACACACAAAAACACACATACAGATACTTTTAGAGTGAGTCCAGCTTTTCACACTCTAAAGAAGTAGCCAAGACTGCTGAGGACTTCAGGCAGGCTAAACAACTACACGTACTATTGCTCACAAATAATATCTAGACCCATTGCAAAGTCTACACACAAAAGCAATCAATCCAAAAACATACTAAAGAGATCATTCACGCAAAACACGAGCTGTATTAAAAAGACTTAAAGACTTTAAATGGTATTAAAAACACTACCATTTAAAAGTTTGAGGTCAGTAAGATTTATTTTTTTTATAAATAAATACATATTTTTATTAGGCAACAAAATTGCTCAAAAGAGACATTTATAATGTTACAAAATATTTAAATAAATGGATTTCTTTTGAAATTTCTAGTACAAAAATATTTAAAAAAAAAATAATTATGATTTACAAAAAATATTAAGCAGCTGCACAACTTTTTTGTGACTGGAGAAATTATGCTGAAAATTCAGCTTTAATCACAGGAATAAATTACATTTTAAAATGTATTGAAATATAAAACAGTTATTTGAACTTGTAATAATATTTCACAATATTAATGTTTTTTTTTTGTTTTTTTTGATCAAATAGATTTGATCAACATAAAATACTTCTTCCAAAAAAATTAAAATCTTTACAGAAAATCTATACACAAAGTAGAGAAGATGAGCACCAGGGCCCAGTTGTTCAAAAAGTTTAATCTGGATCAAAATTATCTAGATTTGGAAATCCCACGTTTTGCTAGGATCAGGTAATCAATCTTAATTTTGTGCCGGATTTTCAAACAAAATTGGATTGGATCATACTGATACACACTTTTTCAGAATACCAAATCTGGATTTACTACTACTCAACGGAGCCTCTACATGCTGATGGGAAAAAAAAAATATTTCGATGCTTTTACGTTCACCCGAGAAACTTTGCATTCGCTCGCAAAGAACTTTTGACTGGGCCACCGTACTTATGATTGTGCTAATGTAGTTTACAAACAGTGATTAAACAAAACAAGCAAAAAAACTCACTTTAAATTATATAAAATATTATATTTATAAATAATACCAAATATAAATATTTTAATATAAAAGATAAATATATTTTTGTTGATATTTACAGCTGTTCGCCAATATCTCTTTTTTACTATACTATAATCTACCGAAAAGCTTAAAAGGTAGCCTAATGTCTACTTCTAAATTATTACTGTAACAGTTAAACTAATCAAGAGCAAAATAAACAGTGTGTGTATATTACATAATACAAATGTTGTATTTTTCGACCAGTTTTAAAGCTGAACTAAATTTTTGTTCCTAAACTCCACCCTTCTGCTGAGATTTGAACAACTGGGCCTATGAGTTCAGTACGTGGGCCCGAAGAGAAATGACCCTACAGGAAGAGGGACACAAACACAAATGCAGTGTGCACAATGATCCTAAATAACCTCTTAACTTTTTACGCATCTTTATGATTACAAAGTAATGAGTCTACTTGGATAATAGGGACAGGAAATGACAAAACTATCTTCCTAAGAAATCTCCTATATCCAAGTCGTCCAAGCCTCTTGTTTGTCTACCATTTATGATGAAAACAAAGATTTTTAAAGGCTAAAATTAACCGAATTCCGATGTTTCTTAAGTGGCCCCGGCAAAGGGAACCTACTGATCCTAGTGCCAATGCAGATTAGTAATTCGTTTAACCACTGTGCATGTCTCGGCCCCCGAAAGTACACCTAGGGACTGGCTAAATTTATCAGGTAGTTCCTATAACTCTTGTCTTACATCCTAGAGTCACTCAAATCAAAAGTGTGACTTTTGCACAGTGCAAGGCTCTGGAGTCCAGCTGTGCGTTCTGGGAGGCCAGTGGTCATTTGGAGTGTTTAGTGTGGAAATGACACTTCCTGTGTAGGACCTCCTACACTCAGCTGGGGGTCGGTTTGTGTTGATTCCCCACTGATACCCTGGGACTTAAACTCTGCTACAACATCACCATTTCCAGGCTGCTTCATAAGTTCCTGAGAGCTAGAGATTCATTTTGTAGTAGACATATGCTGTTAATATCTCTGAGCCCATACATGTGACTGATTTAGGTCTTGTGTGTATCTAAAAGAGGACATTCTGGGCTTTTCTGTGATACAAAATGTAACAGCAGATAGCCAGACTAGTTGGGGCATGAGGAAGTTGTCGTAAGTGCTCAGTAATTCTAAGGTCCAACTACACAAATGCTTGTTTTCCCTAGCAGTGGTTTTGGATGAATCCAAACCTTAAACAAATGAACTCCATAAATTACTACACTGACACACATTCAGACAAATGCCAAGTATATAATGATGGTAGATTATAACCAAATGTTTTCATAACAGTTCAGGGAGAAATAATGTTTCCTATGTTTCATAGGCTAATAATTGTACTGTTTACATAATGTGGAAATAGCATAACATATTTTAAAAACAAACACTGTACGATGAGAAAGCTTTTTAAAGGATTTTAAGATTATATATTTTTTAAAAGATGTTCTTCTCAAATCATGGTCAATAAACAGCAGTTTACCAATGTGACAACTTACCCCGCATGTTGCAAACCCAACTACAGAGGCAAATGATCAATGAAGATTCATTGAACTTTATATATTTCTTGTGCAGTAATGGTGAAAATATTAAAATATGTTATTTATTTATTATTATTAATTGTTATTTTGTGATTATATACACACGTGTGATATTATTGATTGATTGATTCAATGGCAAGAAAATTCAAAATGTCAAAAGAGTTGTGGTCACTACCAGCTGCTGTTTAACGCACTTCCCATCAGAATTTAGAGTTCAGAATTTCAAACATAACTTTAACAGAAGATGCTCTGAAAATGAGAAATGATAAAACCATCATTTCCAACGCAAGTGAGCATGACAAACACAGGGGCGAGTATTGTATGAAGCGTTTCAATGAGTTTCAGCTGTTGTTTTTGAAGTCTCTTCCTACTATAAACACGGTTTTATATCATTTAACTTTTAGCTATCTTTAAACGCCTATTCAGAAGTCGCATTTGAATGTACAAACAGCATGGTAGAAAAATATAGTTTTATTTACAAAGAGTCAATGTAAGCATGCATACCTTCTCTTGTGCTCGGGTTAACCTCTTCTGTACATTACTGGCCAGTTTCCCGGCGTTGACTCCTTTCCCTACCTCTGCCATGTTTGAGCTTCTTCAAGTTTCCAAAGTGAATAAATAAATAAATAAACCGTTAAGAATAAATGAAAGCGCAGATGGCAGGAGACACAGAAGACCAGTAATGTATGGGGAAATACTGTCGGATCAACAGGAGGTCGGTAGGTAAACCCTCTTAAAGAGACAGTGTTTAGAGTTTTAAAGGTGGACACGGAGTTATTATTATTAGACTAAACCTTTTCGGAACTATGGAATCAAACAAATTAAACTTAAAACTGTCGAGCAATTTACGGTCTAACTGGTTCCGTTTTTTGCCTCTAGTCACAGCGAGTGGAAAACGAGAGAGAAAGAGAGAGAGCGAGAGCTGGATTATGTTTCCATTTCTTATTATAGACGCTCTCTTAAAGGCACAGGTAAACACAACTGCTATATCATAGCATCTTTTTTTTTCCTGCTGTAAAGTTGTACAAAGTCTTCGTGGATTGTTTTTTTCCAAATAATATTTTACGCATATTTATAATATACATTTATTTTTCACTGTACGCATGAATTTTTTTAGGATGGGGGGCCCTCGCACCAGAATGATCATAAGTGGGGGTCTGTTGCATCTAAAAGATTGAAAAACTTTGTGATATACAACATTAAAGCCATGGTCAGATTGGTCACATTTGCAGTTGTTCATGTGTGAAATCCAGTTATTTCAATAGGAATCAAACCAAGCTGAAAGTGAAATATTACCACATGCAATGGGTTCAAGTTGGTCACGCGTTGACACATTGATTGGCATTTATTTAGCAGAAGCTTTTAACCAAAGTGGCTTAAGTGAGGAATAATAATAGCCTATAGTACAGTAAGGTTCATTATGAAAAGTCATTAACATTTAAAGTGCTGCAATACATAAGCTGACCAGAACAAAACTTCCTTTTTTTTTTCGAATGAATGATTTAGTGTCTTGAGCATTTGAAAGATGAGCCTTGCCTAAATGTTTGCATGGTTTCATTAGTAAGAGGAGTGTTTCTCTTTTCAATAGAGTCATATCACATGTTAGGTGGGATTCTCATTACATTAAACCTATCTGACTTCCCTTGCACACCGTAATACCAGCAGGGAACAATAATATATAGAAACCATGTTTCTCAATCAGGGGGCCGTGGCACCACAAATTATTTAACTTAACAATCTTAATTAAAATGCTAAAAACACAGATGTACACCATTAAACTAACATCATAATATATCATGATTATATCATGATTATTTATTTTTTATTTTTTTTTCCCTACAGAATTAACCTGAAGTGAAAATCAGCTTAGATAGGATGGCCTTGGCTTGGAATCAAAAACGCTGAGAAACACTGACAAAGAAAAAACATCCAGCAGATGACAAATTAATATTAGAGAAATTAGCCAGCAAAGACCAAAAATGAGACAAAATAAATAATTTGTATGAAGTTTAATTTCAAAAATAGATTTTAAATACTTTACCTGAATACCTTATATTACCATAATGATATTACAAAGCACATTTTTAAATTAGTTTAACAGATTGTCTTAAGACTGATGACAATCTAATGAGGAAGGAGACTGGAATACGGGAATAGCAAACAAACATACACAAGGCACAGACAATGTTTGGTCTCTCACAATTCCTGTAAGAAGCAAGACCAGAGGTCAGTTTGCAATCAGTTCTTTTTACAGTTACAGGTGATGCGCGTAATTATTTTCGATGTGAAATATTTTTTCTTTATTCTATCTGGAGATTAGTAAGGATGATTCTCTTGAAAAGTGTAAACACTTTGCCATTTCTCCATTTGTTTGAGCATCAGACACAGAAACACTGACTCAACCAATGGACCCTTTTCACAGACGGTGATGACACATTCAAATGTATACATTTAGACTAAACTTTGTGTTATATTACCTTTGCATTAAGGGGACTTAAAATGCACCTTTTCAAAGACTTGATTTTGTTTTCGGGGTCTACCAGAATAGGTTTTCATGCCTGAATGTTCAAAAAACACCTTATTTTTCACATATTTTACATTGTTGCAGCACCTTTCTTCCTAGTCTGTCAGTAACGCTCTGGGATGCGTTGGCTAGCAATGTTTTTGCGAAATGCACCCCTGTTTAGTTCCCGCTCTATGAATCCCCTCCTTCTGAAAATTACAATGTGCTCTGATTGGTCGGTGGGACCAGTGTGTTGTGATTGGTCAACCGTTTCGGAAATGCCACGCCCCTTTCCATGACGGCAAGTGTTAACACACTATTAATGCAACTCGATCTCTTTTTTTGCGTATGCCTTGGGTAGGAATTCTCTAAATGAGGGATATTGTAACATGTTTGTTCCCGGAAGAAAACTCAAGACTACAATCGAGGCGTTTAAAGGAGTTTTAGGCCCTGTTTACACGAGAACGCTCGCGGGTGAAAACGTAAAAATATTTTATCAGATGTGCCTTTCGTTTAGACGGCGACAGCGTTTTTGGGGCTTAAAAACGCAAAAAAGTGAAACCACCCTCCAGAGTGGAAATCTTAAAAACGCTCCACCGTCGCGATTCCGTCTAAACGGTAAAAACGCAAAAGTCTGCTAGACAGTGAAGGCACCGATCAGCGCTTCACATTGCCACCTAGCCGCCTGGACTGCATACTACATTGAATTTCACACACTTTTGCGTCACCGTATGCACGCAGATTCCCCCCCCCCCATAACGCTCGTCTAAACGCAAAATAAAAAATGATCACTTTTGCGTTTTCTCTTCAGATCGTTTCCGTGTAAACGTAGCCTTAGAAACAGTGCTGATTGTTGAAGGAGAATATCTCCCTTTGTAACTTTGCAGACCTTTTTCATACTCAAACAGCAACATCGCACACTAAAGAAAGTTGAAAACGTAAAAAACACAATAGGACAGCTTTAAATTACAAAAACCTAGTTAACGTTGCTGGCATCTTTCTCTCTTCTGACTGAGCATCAATGGCTCAAATTTGTTTCCTTTTTTCGAATGCTGTGGAAACACTATTGTGGGGTTTTCTTTTGGTATTTGAGCAAATGGGAATGCAAAAATTATATTTGCTATCATCTCCCGTTCACCACAATAGAAGTTTACCCAACTACGACCCTGAACCCTGCAAATGTGAAAAGGGTCCATGGCGTGAGTTACTTCACCTTTATTAAGTAACTAAAAAGTCTGCTTATGGTATGCATTTCGTCTAACTCAGCACTATCCCCTTAAGTCACAAACCCTGAGCATTCAGTCAACTCTTTTCGCCCATCTCGGCATTTCTTTTCAATCCATCATCTTTCATTTTCTTCTAAGGCCCACGGGTGGAAAAGTTCTGAGTCTAGCAGTAGTGTTCCCACACTGAGTAGGACCTGAGAGTACCAGTGTAAGCCATTCTTAAGGATCCGATCCGGTCCGGTCCAGCTGTACAACAGGCGTAAAGGCGTAAATGCCCAGTGAGCTAGCCGTTGTTTGTTCACCGCGGCGTAACATGAGGTGACCACGCCATTCACCACCAAAGTCCCATGGGCAGTGAGTGGGGCGAAAACCCCCTGGTCCTCCCGCACCTCCACTCGAGTGATCCGCGAAACGCGCTTCCTGAGTTCCCCTTCAGCGACGATCAGCAAACACTGCCCTGGCTGGGCATCACTGGCAAATATCGCCCGGAGGGCACCAGGCATTGGCTGGCCCCCTCTGGAGCAGTTTCCAACCCAGACAAACAGTAAATGAGCTGCTGTTAAGGAGATGTTGGCCCCATCCTCAGTGCTGATCACATAAAAGTGCTTCTGGGCAATGGGGCTACGGTCCAGGAAGGTGAGGACTTCGCTGTAGACGAGGTCGCCAGTCCCATCACTTCCCATTGAGGCCAGAACAAGGTCTCCTGCTCGCAGGTCTCGGATTGGTCTATGTGTGCCGTCCTCCATTGTCACCAGAGCCTCTCCAGGGAAACAGCCCCCCGTGTTTATGGCTACTGAGTGATCTGAAGAGAAGATTGAGGAAGGAATGGAAGAGAGGAATGAAAAGAGAAAGAAAGGAATAGAAAATGATTCATTAAGGAAATGGATTCAATGCCTTGTTTCTAATCTTCACTTCTGACTCACTGATATACCTCTGGCCTTTCGACCCTTCATTCATTGGTTGGTCCTACGGTGTTTGCCTCAGTGATTGGTTGAGTTGGTAAATAGGATCAGTGTGGCATCCTCAAAGTGATTGGCCAGGGTGGCGAATCCCTAGGCCTTTAACTTCCTCTTCATTGGGATGTTGGTGTATGAGTGCCTCCTAGTGGACTGATTCTGACTTGACTGGCACTGCCAGACTCTATGTTTTTGTACAAATTACAAGATATACATAATATATATATATACACACATAAGCTAGGTATAAAACCCCTGTATTTCTTCTGATCATGTCAGCTGACTTGCATAACGATCTGGGCAGAAAAGACAGGAGAAGAGGAACAAAAGGAAAGAAAATGGTGGGAAAAGAAAAAGGAAAAACAGAGAAACAGATGATGAATGTTAAAGATTTTATTATGAAACTCAATGTACGTAAAAAGACAAAATAGTAAATCACACCTGTATAAAAGGTGGGCCAAAAAAACAACAAATAGTCAGGCTTATACTTAATCTGCAGACTATTCGAAAGGAAAATCTGCAGAATGGATTTAAACATGGTAAAATGCTTTTTAACGTAGGTGCTTATTCATAATTTAGTTGCTGGCTGAAATCTTCAATAAACGAGCATGCAGAAGTAGAAGTTTCTGATTGACGAGTGTTCTGCCAAATCTGTGGCGTTTTCAGGGAATTCTGTGTGTGCAGATTACATTTATATTTATGCGTTGAGCAGATGATTCTGTGTGAGCCTGCAAATGGCTAATGCATTTCACAATATTATGTTGCAATAAAGGCTGAAAGGGTGAATGAGATTGACTTTAGTTTACTTTACATCAAAATTATATAATTGGAGATACATAATAGAAGATATAAGAATATTTAATTGTCAATCTGCTTCCCCCACAGTTTCCCCCCCGTTTGATTAATAGAAATTACTAGAAAAGATTAAATAGCATGTATGCTAAAAGCTAAATAGGCGATGCTAAAGCTACATGAAGTCTGTGCAGACTTGCATGGAAATAAGAATCAAGGTGAAGCACAGCTTGAAAAGTGAGAAAGGTGAAAGTAAATGTTAGAAATGGTGAACAGAGGAGTGAGTGCATTCATCAGACGGCCCAGTGCTGCAAGATTGTGTTGTTTTAATCTAGTCATCATGTGAAGCAAAGAAATGATCCCAAGATGAATCAAGCACGGCTCTCTTCATTAGAAAGCCCATAACCCACAGTCAGTGCGCGCTGAAACATGAGTCTAATGCGAATCCTTCTGTATGCTCTCACAGTCCATCTCTTGCCCTCATCTTCTCACATCACACGGCTGTGAGAAGCTTTGTTAGTTTTGGTTAGATTAAAAAAGTAACATGAAATCAAACTTTATCCTATTTACCATCTTAAAAACTACTTAAAATCATCATCATCCAAAAATGTCTTTCCGCTTCGCTCTTCAAGGGTGCATTTATTTGATCAAAAAATACAGTAAAAACAGTTATATTGTAAAATATTATCACAGTTTAACATCTCTGTCATCTATGGAATCTCTTTACCTATTTTATATTTAAATATTTTTATATATTGTAATTTATTCCAGTGATCAATCATTACTCATGATGATCATATAATCCTTCAGAAATCATTCTAATTTGCTGATTGGCTGCTCAAGCAAACATGTTTTATTATCATCAATGTTGGAAACAGTTGTGCTGCTTAATATTATGTTATATTATATGATAAGTTCAAACGAACAGCACTGATTTTATATTTTGTAACATTAGAAATCCCTTTACTGTCACTTTTGATCAATTGTATGCATCCTTGCTCAATCCAACTAATTCCCCATAATTAAAATAAAGTCCCAACTGCACTTTTTTCTCATTGAATATCCTGTTTCGCTCAGGAATGGTGTTTCACAGTGACTTGCTAATAAGTCACATGCTATTATCCTACCATGATTGCTTTCCTTCCTTTTCCCACCTTTCATTTGTAAGGAGTCGGACTAGTCTGTTTTTCACTTGCCCTATTCCCCCATGCACAAGCCCAACACAAACACAGCTCATCACTCACCTGATTTGACACTGCAGTGTATGTGGCCTTTGGATTCGTAATAGACCCAGTCGAAGCCGGCCTCCACTGCCAGACGGGCCAGCATGGCGTACTTTTTCCGGTCGCGGTCCGAGGTAGTGATGTCAACAGCCCTGCCCTCATAATGCAGAGACTCTTCGGAGTGATGTCCGTCTTCATCCCAGCCCTCCGTCACACGCAGACGCACGCCAGGCCACAGGTTCATCACAGAGATGGCCAGGGAGTTCAGTTTATCCTTACAGCGCTGCAAAAGACAAAAAAACATTTGAGAAACAAGGGATCAAATGATTACCAGATAACACGGTTATTATTGTTAACTATAACTAAAACCATGACTTTTTTTTTTTTATATTTTTTTAAAAACTTGCCGATGCAACATTTATTATTTTCATTTAGTTCAATTTGAAGTATACAACTACAAATTGTATAAAATGAAAACAAAAAAATATATAAAAATAAAACATTCAAGATATGAATAAATCTGTTATAGTATATCGAATAACTCTGCCAGGCAGCTAAAGCAGCAAGTACCTGATTATTCTAGTTGAATTATTCTTTATGATCTGTTGTCCTTCCAGGCTAATCATTTACGTGCATTTAATGTGAGCTATTCGGAAATAAGGCATGTAAAACATTACAGTAACCATGATTACGGTGACACATTTTTATTTTGTCTGTGATAACAGCAACTCAAAATCAATCACAATGTCTCACAAGGAAATATATAAGAATGTACTTCTTGTGGTTTATGTAGCGTAAATGACCAGTGCGACAGTATTTAAAAAACCCAACTGAATGCTGAACTCTGATACATAAGTTACCAATTAAACAAACAGAAGGAGGCTTTGCGTGCCTGAGTAAGAAAGAACACAAGGCCATTGTCTTGAATTTGTGAGTTTCCTGCAAGAAATATGGATTTTAGTACGCTCATGTCAAAAAGCCTGTGGCAAGCAGTTGCTAGGTGAGAAACGCGGTGAGCAATGGCAAATATAATCCTGACAGCCATTTGTAGAACTGACGCATTTGTGGTTAGCACAAACACACTCAGCCCGTGGGCTGATAAATCCCTGTCTCAACCAGAGGCCACGAGACATGCAAGGTCACTGGATAACCACCAACTAAGTGGTCACAAATTGCTTACTGACAGACGGCAGAGATTCTTTGATGTCGCCGTTCTAAGTCCTCACTACATAGTTGTGCCATCAAACCATCTATTTCTGTTCTCTGAATTGGAGACCCACCTTTCCACTCAATAGCTACCCTACAAAGCTCTGTGGACTATCTGTTTTAGTCTAAGCTGAGTGATTTGATCTCTAAGAGCTGTGCTTGGTCTCAGTGGATACTGGACTATCAGAGTCCAGGCTGGGAGAGGAATGGAGATTGGGAAAAAATAGTGCCAGTGTGTTTGGTTATTCTGTTGAGTCTCTGAGGGTCATTGAAACCAAAACACGTACACAGAGCAAATGCTTAGACTACAGTCAAAGCATCAACAATGATAATGCACTCTCTCACACACTCGTACTTGTATGCAAACCTGTATATATGTGCAAACCCGTATGGCTTGCTTTGAAACTTAAAAGGAGATGTTTTGAAGAATGTTCACACTGCTCTTTCTCAAATGATAAACGCATATGTTAAACACACCAGGTGCTATCGACTTAAAATAAAAACCATGTATCAAGTCTGTACTATAAAGTGCTGCAGGAATGAGTCCTAAAACCTAGAGATGAGTTCCATTATCTTGCAGTCAATGGGTTTTTTGAATGAGTTTTTGGCTAAATGCCCGAAATAAGGTCTTTGGTGAACACATGCTCAAGATATTTTCACATTTTATTCTGCAACATAAAATTACATCAGTAATACCACACTTGTGAAGGGCGTTTTTTTTGTGTGTCTTGAAAAAAACTATTCGACTCACTCGTCCACTTTTACAGCTTCTACTTACGCTCTTGTAAACTATTGTAACTCAAACTTTCCAACTTGTAGATTTTAAATAAAGATTGAAAGAGTTATTAGAGACAACCATGAAGTCATACAACCGTGGTGTACTTTGTTTATAGCTTAACTTTAGCTTTTTACTTCTGAAGATTGCGTTTAGGCTTTAAAGGTTGTGTTCATTTGTAAAGATTTATTTGAAGAAAACATGTAAGAATAATAAACTTTTATTGGTTACAGAGCTTGTTTCCTGCAACATTCTACATGCCAATGGAAAAAATCCTATTGGTTTTTGTTAGGAACCAGGGTGATAGTCTCGTGACGTCTGAGGCTAAGACTAGGGTGATGAGAACTTCTGGGATGATCTACAAAAATGACCCTGGATAGATCTCATATTTCATTCATGTTTCATTTTCACAGAAATATATGGAAATTCACAATTTCATTCATCAACTTGCAGGTGAAGACAAAGCACTCCAGGTTTGACATCAGATGCCAAACATCATTGGTTCTCGCACATCACACCAATCAGGAAGTTTGAATATACAGACACAAAAATGAGAATAGAATTGTACTGCAAATACTAACATTTTTAGTGAATGTTTTCATTATATGGAATAGAGCAGTGTGAACATTCTTCAAAACATCTCATTTGAAATGGCATACAGGTTTTGAACAACAGAATGACTGGGATCATTTTTCCTTAAATAACAAAACCCTCATCCTCACTTTAGATGCATTTTTTTTTTTGTCCACACAAAAGAAGATATTTTGAAGAATGTTGGTAACCAGACAGTCAACGGTAACCATTGGCCTCCATATTTCTTTCCTACTATGGAAGTCAATGACTAATGTCAAAAGTCTGGTTACAAACATTCTTTAAAATAACTTCTTTTGTGTTCATCAGAAGAAAGAAACTCATAAAAGTTTGGAACAATGTGAGGGTGAGTAGGCCTAAGTGATTTTTATTTTTAGGTGAACTATCCCTTTCAGTTTTCCCCAATCCAAAAGTTGAAACAATGAGCTCCTGGACCTTGAAGAGTCCCAGTGTATCTTAAAAAAGACCAAGATTGATCAACTCTAAGACTGTAGAACCGGTTTACGGTGACCTGCAGAAGGAAACACTAGTTTATGGTTAACTAGAAATATGTACATTTGGCATCATTTCAGAAATGTCAATCTGAATGGAAAAACGTGAGTTTTTTTAGTTTTAAGAATACAAATATAGATATTTATGAAGAAAAGAAAAAAAATCAGAGCATGTCTCCGGATTGGATGATAAGAATAGCGTCTCGGCGAGCTGTAATAGATGCCTATTCACATAGCGGTGTGGATTTCAGCTTTTTTCGTTGTGGTCGCAAAAGTGAACTGGACTTCATAAATCAGCCCGTGAACTCTGTTAGTTTTGCTTTCAAAGCGTAGATCGACGGCTTTTCAGGAGGAGAGCCTTCACACTAACCGCGGGCTACACAAACATTCACCCCGCGCGCACCGACGGCACGGGGCCCTGAACACTCGCGCCTGTATGAGAGCGCCGGGGCCACTCGCCGCCTGAATCAAAAATAAGGTGGAGAAAAATATGTGTGTAATTAAGGCTTAAATGCATGAGAAGCCGGCTATTTTTACACACGTACGCTACGAAAACAAACAAAAAAATAACACCGAATAAAAAGGAAAAACAGACCAGAGGTTGTCCTCCGCCGTTGCCGCAGTTTGGCCCTCATAAATCGCGTGAAGGTCAGGTAAACGAACGCGGCGCTCGCCTGAGAGGTGACAGGTAAAGACGGGGTGAGATCTATGAGCCCCTCCTCAGTTCCCACATGGCTCTCCTGGACATTAACATGTGGGCATTCAGAGGAAAAGAGCTGATATAAATACTTTTAGGTGAGGGGGAGATTGGAGTCAAATAAATTCCACTCGGGACCACATCAACGTCGTAAAAAATATCTGACGCTTCAAAAAGGGGGGTGTATGTCGTTAATCACGAGCGGTCGTGTTTAAGCATACGGGTAAACATTAAAACAGTCACAGGTCATGCTCAATCTACAAGGGCAGTTTAATGTTTTCTTTTCCAATCGTGCTTAAAACAGCGACGGCACTGTTTTAATTAAACGTTTCAGGTTTCCCTTCCCTTCCATTTTATTGACAGTCACCCCTTTTTGCGTTCATTCATTCACATAAATTGAGCGAGAGCCCCGTGGGAGAAAGTTCAAATATGTGGTTATAAAATAACCTGACGACTACTGTGTCTTTAATTTGACGAAACCTGCCCCCATATTCTCTGTTGTGATGACTGAAAGACCTGAAACCTTGAATGAACCCAAGGAAAAAAACTGTGGTCTCTATCCCCACATACATTCCACAACCATTTTTCACCAGACAGTAGTAAAAGAAAAGTGACTTGAGCAAAGGGTCCTCAAAAAGGCCATTGATTAGTGACTACACTGTAGTGCAGTCTGCAAATATCTAGGCTGGTAACTTAAGGGCTGAAGGTACGGACCCCACAGTCATAAACTCAACATACTACTGACAATAAACCACATGCTGTTCCAGAAAGTCTGTCCCTGTAATAAGTGAAATCACTTTGGATGAAAGTCTTTCTTGAACACATCCTCAGAATTCTCCCGAGGATTTTTTCCAACTTTTCAAAACAAAATCCACACCTTTATTGAAGTCCACAGCAATTTTGACAGCTTGACGATAGGACAGTACCCAGATTTATTGCGCACAGAAGAAAGGACACTGTATGATAAACTAAATAATGGCATTAGAAATAGTGCAGTAATAATTGTCTGTTAAAGATCTGGGCCGGAAACTTGGGTTGCAGGTTCAAACCTCACTGATAATAAAGACCCTTCATCACTTGTTGACCCAGGCGTTATAAGTGAAGCCACTTTGGATAAAAGTTTCTTATTTACCATATTCTCTGAATTATCTCAAGGACGCCTACCTTTTCTGATGCCCACTGCAATTTTTAACCTATGTTGCAGTACCCTGAACTAATGCTATGGATCTTTACTGTATATTAAATAGTAGCAGTACTAGTAATAGTAAGCAACTGCACGAAGGCAGAGGGTGGTGTAGGAAGGCTATAGGCTCAAACTTGATTGTACCATTAACTACCACCATTGTCTCATTGATAAAAATGCTTTATTGATAAAAATGCTTTAAGGGATAGTTCACCCATTGGTCCTCATTTATTCACAGGTGCTGCTCCAAAACTGTAATTCTTTCTTCTGCAGAACACAGAAATGTTTTTAAAAATGTCTGTAGCCAGTTGTAACAGTTTTGGTTACTTTTGACTCCTATTGTAAAGACACACACACACACACACACACACACACACACACACACACACACACACACACACACACACACACACAAAAAAAAAAAGACACTTCTCAAAATATCTCTTTTCTCTTCCACAGAAGATAGTAAGTCATGCAAGTTTGGAAGACATGAAGGAGAGTAAAGAGTTTTTTTAATGATCTCTTTAACCACGAGTGTACATCAAATGGATAGTTCACCCAAAAATGAAAATGCTGTCATCTTTTACTCACCCTCTTGACGTTCCAAACCCGCATGACTTTCGTTCATCTTCGGAACACAAATGTAGAATCTTTTGGATGAAATCAGAGAGCTTTCTGTGCTTGACAGCTACGCAACTACCACTGTGACGCTTCAAAAAGTTCATAAAGAAGTTCATTTAAACATTGATCAGGCTTGATGTATGAGAACAAACCTCATTGGTTCCTGCGGAAGCTCAAACGTGCTGCGTAACACGAGAACACACCTCATTGGTTCTCGCAAGTCAAGCGAACATGCTTGAGCTTCTATTTACCACAACTGATGTGTTGATGAATGTTTATACATGGATAAAAGCCTAAATTAAATATGTTCATCATATAAAGCAATCGCATTACTTCAGAAAATTTGGACTAAACCACTCAATGCATATGGATTAGTTTTTTGATCTCTTTATAAACTTTTTGAAGTGTCAAAGTGGCAGTTGCATATCAGAAAGCTCTCGGATTTGATCAAAAAGATCTCAGCTTGTGTTTCAAAGATGAACGAAAGTCTTTGGAACAACACGAGGGTGAGTAGCCTAATTATGACAGAATTACAATTTTTGGGTGAACAATCCCTTTCAGTCCTTTTGGATAAAAATCTCAACTGAGTGATAAATGAACAATTAGCCGAGCGAACTGCTCTCATGGACCATTTCATGGACCCCGTGCGTCTGCCTCACCTGCGTCATCATGCGGTCCGCACCTGTGTTCTCCTCATCCTTGAAAATGATGTCTGGGTTGTAGTTGGGCGTCAGCTCCTTAAAGCGCTCGGAACTGCGAGTTATCTTCCCCTCATATCTCCCACTGGCTCCCAGCGTTTTTTCGGCAACGTTTGGACTGAACTGCTTAAGAGCGAGAGGCGTGAGTTTCCTTGTAGTTCGTCTCTTGCCGTAACCTCTGCCCGGTCCACAGCTGTCGTACGCAGGCGAGAAAGCCAAGATGAAGCCGGTGAGGAGCGCCGCTGCTGTGGAGAGTCTCATGCCAGCCGGTGCCAGCGGGCACTCCACAATATGGAGTGTCAAAGATGGTGAAGATGATGGTAAAGCGACCCTCCTCCCCCAAATCTCAGCTTCAGTCCCCGCGCAAGATCACCGGAGGGGGAGGAGGACCAGTCTATTAGGACACCTGGCGGTCACCATCCTTTTACGCACGGAAAGACACCCCGGCAGACGTTGGGTTCCTCAGGCAGTTGGTTGACGGAAAGGATGGTGCCAGCTCGTCAGTCCTCCTCTCAGGTCTGTAAAAGTCGCTTTCTCTCGGTCCAAGCGGAGACAGGGGGAATAAATAGAGAAGTTCCGTTTATCTTGGCACGCGCGTTGAGAGTCGCCTGCAGGCGGGCCCTGGTTGCGCTGAGTCGCGGTCAGAGTGCGCGTCCCCGCAGCGGTTTCTGGCTCCCGGCTCGGCTGTTTGACTACTGCGCAGTGGCGCGCGGCTCTCAGTTGAGATGGAAATGGAAGTGACCCGAGCTCAGATGCTACTGAAGCAGCCGCACCCTGCCAGTCCTGCCCTCTGTCTGTCTCTGCCCTCCTCTTTATCAGCCTGCTGCTGCTGCTGCTGCTGCTGCTCTCCCCCTGCACCGCAACCGGCGGCTGCCAAGACGCGAGACAAACAGCAGGCGCATTACAAGTCTGGACTCTCGGACTCTGATGTGTCCAGTCTTTTGAACCTGAGCAGCAATGCTCTACTGCCTGTCAACGGTACGTCAGCACACGTGGAGTACTTAAACACACATACACTCACACAACTATTCTTACACTGAATCTTTTATATGGCCAATTACAGTTGATGTTTATATTATACCCAAGAATGAAATTATATTAACATTAATACTTAACATAATAAATGCAGTTATTATCTTATTCGGTTTATTTCCAACTTTTGTTTGTCCACTTTTACTTTTGAAAGTCAATTCATTATATACAATTTTCTGCATTTACTTTTTTATTTGATTAAGGTAGACAAGTGGGACAGTCTTGGTAGACTAGTGATGGAACAAAACGGGAAAAGATATAATGGGACAGATCATCAGCAAAAGTGGCACAGTTCTGCAAATATTTTCTATAGTTATAATTCTATAAACAAATTGAAATTGCAATTTTCTATTTAAGATAGAAATTTGTCCAATTAAAAATGTATTATTTTATATATATATACTTGTTGTTAAACCACTTTAAATGATGATAAGTTAATTAATAATGTAACTATGAGTTATTCAATTTATACCAAACTTCTATTTTTCCACTTTTACTTTTAAAAGTCAGTTGACCATTTAATTCTTTCTTTATTTTTGTAAACTGATTTGGTCAAGGTGGACTTTGAAAAAGTGGGATGTGGGAAAGTGGGAAGTTTTTGGTAGATTTGTGACAGAGCACTTATTTAAGTTAAACTGGGATAGATTTTCAGCAAAAGAGGGATAGTGGTTTATAGAATTGAGAAAATATATTTGAAATTCTAAAAAAATCTAGCAATTTTATTCTTAAAAATAGAATTTTGGAAAATTAATTATGTCCCTGCTGAAAAAAAATTAAGGTCATTGGTATGGTACTGGTGCAAAGTGGTCTATCTTGAGGTCATTTTTGGCCACACAAGCTGATCTATCATCTAAATCAGCTTAAACCACCATGATCTAGTTAGAAGTCATGTAAAACCAATCACCATCACAAGGACAACACATAAGCTACCGTATGTAATCCTATGTTAGTGCTATAGCACTCCAATGAGGCTGAAATATGGACATGGTTCATGACATGTTAGCTCATAATCACACTGATCATAATCAATCAGAACAAGTGTCCTACCTCTCAGCATGAGAAAGATCACTGTGGCAATTATTAATTATGAATCGACTTGCTTTCAATTAGTTCCTGATGTTTAAAAGACATTTACCTGATGTCCCACTAATGCTAAATCCATATTTATAGACACATTTTTAATAAAGAAAAAACTGATCAACCAATAGTGACCAACAATGTGTTGTAGAATGCTAGATAAAACATGTTTTAATAATAATAATAATAATAAACTTCTCACACAGGCAGAACATCATCAGAAAATAGACAAGTCTCCATGAGAAGTGCAGTGATTGGTGGTCAATTTTAGTTTAACTGACAGACACTGGAGACAAGACATGATGAGCCGTCCTTCCCAGGAACTCTAATGTCTTTAAAATAACACTAATGGCTTCTCCACTGAAGACGAATCACCAGTTAAATGCCAGAACTATTACCAAATGATACTGGTAGGAAAATTATGACAGTGCTGTGTCTCCTTCAGTGGCGTAGACATCTTTTTCTGGTCCGCTGTGACCACACTGTTGACAGCTTGAAGATGTTACTGGTATTGCTGAATACATTTTAATTAGAGAGTGTTTTGGCCAGGCATCAGAAAATAATCTGTGGACAGCAAAAAATACAGCAAAAAGTATTTTGTGTCAGTCTACAACTAGATTTAAAGCGTTTTGTACTTCATATTTAATTAAGCAGGTCTTAAAGTAGTCTTGCAGAGTCAGACTGTACTATTGGCATGATGTCTGGTCCACTTCACAGATTATTCTGAAACGGACGAGGCATCTGGCTAACAAGTAACCACAATAGGCTTTACATGTCATGTTTAGGGATGGATAAATGAACAACACTAAGATAATAGAACGGCGTGAAACAAAGCGGTAGCTTATTCAAACAAAGGCGCAGACAAAACCAAAGAAAATAAAGGAAAATGTGTGTTGGGTTTGTGGTCAGAATTTCTAGAAGATTTTATGGAACATGACCCGGAAAATGAAGCAGAACATACAGTACATTTGTGCTCAAGGAAATCCCATTTACTTCCTAGTAAGTACCTCGAACTAAACATCTAAAGCCACAAACTTTGTCAAATCCATTGACTTTCTTGTCTTGTCTTCTTTCTTAGAAGCACTAGTTGTAGCAGTCGGCACACTGTAAAACACAATGGCTACGTTCACATGCAACCAAATAATCCATTAGTAATCGTATTGACGACTCAATCGGTCTGAAATGCCTTCAAGTAAACGCCTTAATCGATCGGACTGAGCTCGATCCGAATGAAATTTCGATCGGACTGAAAGGGGTGGTTTATTCCTCTTCTAATCCGATCGAGAGGACATGTAAAAACTTGATCGGATTGAAAACCGAAAAACATCAACCCGATCACGTTTAGCGTTCATGTAAACACTACATTCAGATTCATCAATCTGAATGATTTCAGTCCGACTGAAACAAAAGTTGTGCATGTAAACGTAGCCAATGTTGTTCCCCTCAACAGACTGATAAAAACCTGTGTATCTTGACTTTCTGCTGCATTAAAGTAGCCACTCATATTTGAACTCGCAATTTACAAAAAAATTTTTTACAAAAAAAAAAGTACATATTTAATCTGCTGCTGACATCAACCCTAGTCTCACGTAGCCAGACCTTAAAGGGTTAGTTCACCCAAAAATGAAAATTCTGTCAGTAATTACTCACCCTCATGTTGTTCCAAATGCGTAAGACCTTCGTTCATCTTCGAAACACAAATTAAGATATTTTTGATGAAATCTGAGCCATGTCTCACTCCTCCATAGGCTGCTATGTGACCGAAACTTGCTGGCCCAGAAAAGTTATTAAAGAGATCGTTAATATAGTCCAAGTGACTCCAGTGGCTCAATCTTAAGTATATCAAGCGACGAGAATACTTTTTGTGCGCAAAAACAAACAAAAATAACGACTTTATTCCACTTTTCATTTCCTTCTCTCTGGACCTCTAGTTGGTTGGCGTAGTGTTTTTGCGCAGCGCGTCTGTGTTACACGTCACCACGTAGGCTCACTATTGGCCGACGCCGGTCATGTGTGTGTTGCGTGATGACGTGCAACACAGAAAAAACACTACGAGGCCCAGAGAGAAGGAAATGAAAAGTGGAATAATGTCGTTATTTTTGTTTGTTTTTGCGCACAAAAAGTATTCTCGTCGCTTGATATACTTAAGATTGAGCCACTGGAGTTACTTGGACTATATTAACGATCTTTTTAATAACTTTTCTGGGCCAGCAAGTTTCGGTCACACAGCAGCCTGAGACATGGCTCAGATTTCATCAAAAATATCTTAATTTGTGTTCCGAAGATGAACGAAGGTCTTACGCGGTTGGAACAACATGAGGGTGAGTAATTACTGACAGAATTTTCATTTTTGGGTGAACTAACCCTTTAAGACTTAGGACAGAAGGTCTGGACTCCATAGCAGCTTTCATTGGCCAAGGCCCGCCCAAAAGGCTGCCTGACCAATCACAGTTCGTTTTGTTCAGCATCACGTTTAGGGGCGTGAAAATGTAAAGTCGAGGTCCCTACAATAACAAAGTGGCAAAACTCTTGGACGTCTTTTAAAGACTCTATGCCGTGAACTTCAATACTTTTGAAAATCCAGCATTTAGGTGAACCTGATAAGCACTCATTGTCACGATAGTAAACACGATGACTTTCTTCTTCCATTTTGTGGAAGTGACATCTGAGGCTGAGAGTATATGAACCCTATACCAATTGACCTAGAGAGCTTGTATTAAGGAAAGCAATATTTTATTCAGTACTTTTAATACACAAAAACATTAAGATGGGCATACAGAATAAAAACCAACATTAAAATGTCCAAAATCAATTACAAATCCAACCTAAGAAGAATAAAAATTCTAATAAAAGAATTCAGAAAATAAAAGTGTCCATATGTGGTGCCATTTGATTCAGAGGCATGAATTGTCACCGAAAAAGCCCAACTGCTTTCTTCTTCTTCATCCGTGAGGTGGAACGTTCCTCAGGACCAGCAGCAGCAGTCGAAGGAACAGTCTGAAGGAATCATCAGAATTGGTTTTAGTTCCCTTGAAGGAATATTCAGGGAAACCGCTAATAATTTCAACTTTAATCTCTAGCATTCCTGTTAATTACCGCAGGAAATGATTTTGACTTGTAGCTCAATTCGTGAATCCAAAAAAATCATTGACAGTTGGCAGTTAAATGCAAGTCTAGGGGGAAAGCATGCAATGGCTGCCCCATAGACATCCATTGTAGGTGCATTTTTGTACATTTAACCCAGAATTTTACTTTAATCATATCAAGGGGAGTAACATTTTGAAGCCCGTTCAGATTAGCGTTAAAGTTGTCCTGAAGAACACAGGCCTTTTTTGTTGAACTTCCAGAGCCTCTAATAACAAACATAGTGGTCAAACTTTACCAGCCTAAGGCTCAGCAATGCTGGGTTCACTGTACAATGAGGAGTTGAACAAGTTAGGAGCCACTAACATGTTCTCTGAAGCACAGGATTCATGGCACAACGGTTCTCCGAAAGAATGAATTGAATATTTATTTTGTTAAATTTTGGCAAGAATAAGTATAACGATAGAAGCAACTAGCACATGGCAGAAGGAAAAGACCAAACCTGTTTACTATCTGGCACCAGAGGTCTTCCTGATGATCCTTTGACATTATTCTGTTCTTGAGAAGCCAGTGAAGACGCCACACCTGCACAGCACAGCAAACAAGACAAACACCACTGTCATCATTTATTCACCCTCGTGTTGTTCCAAACCAATATAACCTTTCATCTGTGGAACACAAAAGGAGACAAAAGGCTCCAAAATTACACAAAAAAGTAGCATAAAAGTGTGCCAAACAAATTCTGATTGTGTGAATTTGTGTGAGCAACCGTAATTTAACAATGTTATATGTAGAATTAAGAAACCCTTGTTATTAGCGACACTAGTGGCCGTTAAGTAAACTGCAGTGCAGACAGCAACATATTGCCTCTGCTCGCACACGTAACGCACAAGAGACTGAACGCGATTCAATACGGGTTATACTCACGGCGGAGTTCTTTTTCGTTTTTGCTTGGAAGTAAAAAAAGTTGGAAATACCTTTGTATCGATATACTGTTATGAACATCCCGTCCACGCTAAGGAAAGCGACAGTTAGATGAATGTGTAAATATGTGCTGTGCACTTTCCTCAATAACCGAATGAACACATGACAAAAGTAACAGCGGTGAGAAAACAGGAGTTAAGAAAGCATCTGCTCATAGCGATGTGGATGTTTACACCAGCTCTGCAATTCACCGGCATCATGTCGAAGATGAGGCAATTAAAATTACAGTTATAATTTGATTATAAAGTATATCTGAGACTATAGACTACATAGATCTGGTTATGTGAGACTATAGTTTGATTGAATCCCTTTACTTTGCATGACACATACATTACAATTATCCTGAATATTGTATAAGCATTTTGTGTGTCATAGAAAGGAAGAAAGGCTCTTAGGAGCGTGAATAACCATTACATCCTTTGCCATTTCCCAGTGAATCTGGCCCGAGTCCTTCACATAAAAATCAGTTTCAGGCTCTCATAGACAACCCAGGGTTTTATTCATAAGTATATTATATTGTGGACTACTATTTTGAAAAAGGAAGTCTGAATGGCGTTATGTGTGTGGAGAATGGAAGTGAATGAGTAAATAAGATGGATGAAGTTCGCTACTCCTGTCTCGTGTGCTTTATTGCTTATTAACTCCTGACAGATACCACACCAAGGAAGTCGGTGAAGGTCTCGTTTTTTAAGCTGTTGAACATTGGCAATGCAAAAACCGATTAATACATGAAAATTCTTAGCCCCTTTAAGCATCATTGAAACACCAAAAATAACGCCTGCCACAATTGGCATGTTTGAGATTCTGTGCTTGCCATATGTGATGTGCTCCATGTATGCAAGTCGATCATTGTTTAGATGTAAATATCTGTTCATCATAAACCAGTCATTTCTCTAGTGAAGAGATATGACAAGCAGTAACCTGTGGGGAAATATGGCTTGGTTTTACGATTCCTTAATGACCTTTTTGTCTAAGTTTTGGTTACCTGGACTTTCAATGGAGAGACAGAAACATCTCAGGTGTCATTAAAAACATTAATTTGTGTTTTGAAGATTAACCAGTCACTGTGATTTTGCCAGGTAAGACATTGTCCTGGGTCAACATATTTTGTTGAATCTGGAAAAACTTTCCCATCTGAAAATGTAGTCCTAACCCTATCCCTACCCCTAAACCTAACACTACCCATAACTCAGCCCTAAAATCAGAGGGGAATGATAGGTGAATAACACTGATGTAGAAGCACCTAACCCTGGTTTGCCTCCATAATGTCTGGTCACTAGACACAGCAACAGCCAATGATATTTGATACCACTAAAGTTAAACTTCACCTTACATGTCAACAGGTGCCAATTCTCTGTGGGTAATGTTGAAGCGTAACAACTCCCATTCCACACTCCCTTTAAGGAAAAGCGCAGCCAGGACATTCTGCAATTCATTTCCATTTGTGTTCCACAGAGGAGACAGACATATGGGTTTGGAATGATTGCTTTTGTGCTCAGTGTCTGCGAACCTGTGATTTGTAGGGGATCAGGTGCGTGATGTTCAGAGACGTGCTTGTCTTCTGCTGCAGGGCTGCTGTGAGGAGAGCGTTTACGTTTCCGACCCGTTTCCCCCGAGCTCACGGCCATGTACAGGGCCTGCATCTCGGAGTCAAAGCCCAAACTGTCCAGCGTCACACCAATCTGTGGAACAATCTAAGAGACCAAAAAAAAGAGAAAGAATGACCAAACCATAAAGAGAAGACATTCAATTTCAATTACTTATTAGTCTCCATAGAGGGTTTTTTTCTTTCATGTTTTTCTTTATTACCTGATTTTGAGCCAAAATAAAGCAACACACACACACACACACACACACACACACACACACACACACACACACACACACACACACACACTCTCTATATGGAAACAAATAAAGGCAGGTGAAGTCTTAAACGGGCATCATGCATTAAACCCAGAGAAGAGCTTCATTTTATAGTCTTCTATAAATCTGTCCTCACTCTCATTCAGTCAAAAAAAATAAAACACTTTTTTTAATGGAAAATTACTTCTGAAAAGGGGATATGTAGATATTTGTGTATATATGGATATGAAATTGTAGTGTGTGTAACAGACTTCTAAAACCAACAAAACTGTTTCTTAAATGTCATTTATTCCTGTGATCAAAGCTGAATTTTCAGTCTTCAGTGTCACATGATCCTTCAGAAATCATTCTAATATGATGATTTTGTCAATTATTTTATCAATTATTATTGGTTCTCAATTATTTACAATAGTTCTTATTATTATCAATGTAGAAAACTGTGTTTTTGCTACTAAATACTTTTGTGGAAACCGTAATACATGTTTCAGGATTCTTTGATGAATGGAAAGTTCAATCCATCTATTTGAAATAGTCCAGACATTTTATAATGTTACAAAAGATTTCTATCACTTGTTGTCAAAGGTATTCATTTCTTTTTTCTTTTAAATCTTGTCACATATCTATATTTTACAATAATTTACAAAATGCAGAAAATATTTAATAAAAAAAAACTATACCAAAACAAATGAATAATAATCATTTATATATATATATATAAAATCTGAAACATAAGATGAACCCAGTCATATAATTTGCCTGAAAGAAGCTGTTTTACTCTATGTAAATGTGGCCACCATGTTGAGATCACATGAATAGTCAAACACTAATGCTTTATCTCAGTAAAGAATTTAAATTATATTTTGCCTGAGGAAATTTTTTTTTTTAAATACCTTAAAAGTATGCATTATGATAATGAGAATTTGGGAGTGAACTGTTCTTAATTGTCATGATATGTCAAATATGCAAATGAAAAAAAGAGTTTAACAGGGTAATGGTAAAGATGACTGCATTCACACATTCCCCAAACACAGAGGACAAATTCTCAAAATTAGCTCGCCAAATATTGACCTGGTGAGATTGGCGACCACTAGATGAATGAAGGGCCCCTAAATATACGTGTAGACGTTTGGGGTTTACATTGATTTATTTTTATTATTTGTTTGTTGAAATATCATAAAAATAAATGAATGCTTTGAGTTCCTCTTTGGGGACAGAGAGGGCAATGTGAGGAGAGAAGCCACAGTTCATGAGTGTGCACTTCCTGCCTCCCCTTAAATCGTTTCTCCTCTCCTGATCTTTTCATTTTTTCTTCTTCTTCTCAAATCAATTGATCAATTAAGTTTTTTGTTTCAGAAAAAAGCATAGGTAAAACTGAAATATGAAAGCTACACAATCACGCCGATACCAGGCCAGATCATTTCCACAAACTCCATCATCTGTGTGCGTCAAAGCAGGGAAGTGTCAGGAAAAAGCGGTTCATGTGTTAGTGCATCATGTTGATACACCTATTCATAGCTGGTAAACAACACTGGCTAGTTTGTGGAAGAACTCTAAACCAATAGATTCTAATGGAAGATTTCAGAGAGTGTCCCAATTCTTGTTTTGTGGAAGGGCAAGTATATACTTGATAGTCATTCAGTCAAACCCCTCCTCCTAAAAATGTATATTACCTCTTTCTCTCAGTTCACCCTCTGTCTAACACTCCTACGTTTTCTTCATAAGTGGTGTATACTAAGAAAAACATCACATTATTATCATAGTTCGATTAGAGATTTGAGCAAACTATAGAACAAATTTAATTACCAGCATTGGCTGGTTTTTAGTGGTTTGTGGAAGAGCTCTAAACCAACAGATTCTAATGGAGTGTCCCAATTCTTGTTTTGAGTTCAGCACTTAGCTAGTGAAGGGCAAGTAGTATGTAGTACGATATTGAGACATACTACTACTTAATAACATTGCGACTTAACCTTAAATCTCACAATTACTTAACCTTTAGGTTCATACATTTAATAAATTCTGTAGGGGTTTCAGCCTTGCATACTTCCATACTTATTTCATGTCCGAACATAAAGAAACAATATTATCTCACACTATCTATTCTGTTATATTTTTACAATCTCATATATGTGCGTTTGGTTGGTACACCCTACTCAAAGACAGATCAGTGCCATTTTATTTTGAATTTGACATCAGCCGCAGAATTCTTATTAGCTGTTATGAGAGAGCCTTACAAAAACACCACAAAAGATTTGTAAGATTATTGTTCTCAACTAATATTATTGTTAATAACAAGCACATACACTACTGTTCAAAAGTTTGAGGTTGGTAACATTTTCTTATGTTCACTATATTTGATCAAAAATACAATAAAAACAGTAATATTTTGAAATATTATTACAATTTAAAAGAACTGTTTTCTATTTGAAAATACTTGAAAATGTAATGTATTCCTGTGATGGCAAAGCAGAATTTTCAGCATTTTATTTTACAAAGTAGTAGGGGCGGGCAATATACCGGTAGACACGATTAACCAGTAGAAATTTGTCAACCGGTAGAGACTATCATCTCTTTCGCAGTAATGCTTACATGACGTTGCTGTGCTGCGTGGTCACGAAAGCTTATCGTTAGCCTGTGTTTTTAAGCATTGTGGTTTAAAAGTAAGCGATTTTAAACCTTTGAAACGCAATAAGCTGCGCAATAGAACTAATTTCGCTATATGCGAGATGGTTTCTGAACGCTGTCTGAGAGATGCGCACACATGAAGCCGCTGCTCATACAGCGCGTGAGTACTGAAGTACTGAGTTATTTTTGCTGCCTAATTGGGCTTTAACGTTTAAATGCACAAACTTGCGTGTCAAAATGCCCGTCTTTGCAAGTATCCTCATAAACACAGTCATGTCTTAAAGCTCCCCTGTGGTGAAAGTCAAGCTTTTATGTTTGGGTCATCTCTGAGCTGCCGTGAGTGAGTGGAGGCAGGGCTAATTTGCATATTCATAGAGCAGCGTATACTAAATTAGGCAGGGGTGTAGAGTTACATTCAAGCTATTTTAAGGCATGAAGAAATTTTTATTTTCAAGGAAAAAACTTTTAAATATGGCATTTTGGTGATCAAGGATGAGTTTTAAAGGATACAATTATTGACTACTTTAAGTGAATGTAAACAGTTGCGAAAGAAAACACATGTGTAACAGTATATTGGAGCTGTTCAGTGATCCAGTCTTAAAGTGACAGTGCGCCTAGTAAACCTGCTGTCATCTGTCATTAATGTTAATCAAACAACAAAAAAGAGAAAATCTCTCGATGCTTTTGACTGAATCCCTTTTGTCTCGTTTATTACTTTAGGCTAGTATTTTTTATTTCTTTTGAAGTTTGTTGTCCTATTGCTTGTAATCACTGTCATTTTACTTGTCTTCAGTAAGCATGAGTTTTTTGTTTTATGTGATTTTGAAATTTTAATGGTATCAAAAATTGATGATATAAAAAAAAAACACCCAGACCTATCCTTGACAGGGTTTCATTTAAATATATATACAGTAACTGAACAAAAATAATTGCCAGCCCAAAACCTGTAACAGTAAATTGAGGAAGAAACTGAGCACGTTTTCCTTTATTACCTGATTTTGAGCCAAAATAAAGCAACACACACACACACGCACGCACTCTCTATAGGGAAACAAATACAGGCAGGTGAAGTCTTAAACGGGCATCATGCATTAAACCCAGAGAAGAGCTTCATTTTATAGTCGTCTATAAATCTGTCCTCACTCTCATTCAGTCAAACCCCTCCTCCTAAAAATATCTATTACCTCTTTCTCTCAGTTCACCCTCTGTCTCACACTCCCTAGTTTTCTTTATTAGTGGTGTGTACTAAGACACACATCACATTATTATCATACTTAGATTAGGGATTTAAACAAACTATTTACAAATAATATGGCTTGTTGAGGAGAGGTGTGTTTACTTTTCTACATGACTGGACAATTTTCACAGCATGGGCAGACAATAAAACAGGTAAAAACTCCCACAGATGAAAAATATATGAGGGTCTGAGCCATATTTTTTTTATCTTGGGCGAGTAAGCAACCGCCCAGAACACCCTAGCAACTGCTTAGCAACACACCAACCAAATACCACATAGCAACAGCTTGATGACCATTGGTTAGGGTTAGGCTATCATGATAACAACTTTTCCATGGGAAAGCACCTCTACACTTCCTCCAGAAGTTGTTATCTCTTTTTGCTATGCATTTTTGCATTTTCTATGACGTTTCCATCGATTACATTTACAAGAGGGCCTCGTGTTTGACGGGATGTTACTCTTGTTCTGGCTGGCAGGGCAGCTCTTCTCAGGGGTTCAAAGTAAGCAGAGTAAACCACAGCCCAGCTACAGCTACCTAATTACAGATCAGAGCTCACCCTGTGGAAAACTGGAGCAGAGTTACGGAGGGAGAAGGAATAACAGAACCAGAGACATCTGACCTCTTCAAGCGGTCCCAAATGGGTTTCATGGTTATCAGATTGGGGCGATTATAAAGGCCAGGAGCCAAAAAGCTTCAGTTACAGGGAGACGTCTTGAGCCTCAGCTGGAATTAAGGCATGGACACCTGACAGATCCTAGTGTCTAACAATAAAACACACACTCACACCAGAGTGTGGGAGTAATGGGGTACATGTTTCCCCCAACTTTACCAAAATAAAAACTCCACCCAAATCCTGCTAAATTCATACTACAGTCTTAAAAATAAAGGCATTCATGGTTCAGTAAAGAACCTTTAAAGGGATAGTTCACCCAAAAATGAAAATGTTGTCATCATTTGCTCACCCTCATGCTGTTCCAATCTGTATGAATTTCTTTCTTCTGTTGAACACAAAAGATGATCATTTAAAGACTGTTGGTAACCAGACAGTTTCACTGACTATTGAAGTCAGTGGCTACCGTCAACTGTCTGGTTACCTTTTTAATTTATAATTATGTTTTATTCATGTATTCATATACATTTTTAAATAATTCATTTTCAGCATCATTACTCCAGTCTTCAATGTCACATGATCCTTGATAAATCATTCTAATATGCTGAAAACAGTTGTGCTGCTTAATATTTTTGTGGAAAAAATGGCACATTCTTTTCAAGATTCTTTGAGCTCAAAAGAACAGCACTTATTATAAATGTCCTTACTGTCACGTTTGATCAATTTAATGTAATGGTGGTGTACATAGATAGAGCGATACTACACACCTCTCACGTTTACATTCTGATAAGAATGAACATCATTTATGATTTGCTAAAAATAATCTAAAGAAACCTACATACCATGACACATGAAGTATCTTGTAAAGACAATGGGAAACTTATTTTTCAACATTTCGAAATCACAGAAGGCTTAAATTCCTCGTTCTTGTGTTATTTATCTTGCAGTCCCAGTGCTGATGATATCAAGTTGTTAATTAACGCCTTAGTGATCAGACTTTATAAAAGTATCATCTGTCAAGTAAAAGTTTACTTGACAGATGATAGAAGCAATGGTCCAAAAAATCATAAAAAATGCATCAGGGTTTCCAGAAAAACATTAAGCAGCAAAAACTGCTTCAACATGATATAAGAATAGGAAATGTTTCTTGAGCAAATCATCATATCGGAATGATTTCTGAAGAATCATGTGACACAAATTATGTTATTTTCAGTTCATTTTTTTTTTTTTTTTTTACAATGTTACTGTTTTTACTGTATTTTTGGTCAAATAAATGCAGCCTTGGTGAGCAGAAGAGACTCCAATCTCTTGAACGGTAGGTCATCTATATTATATGTCTCAGACACATGATGGTTTGAGGTGTTTTGCTGGTCTTTAGGTTCAGTAAGCTGGATGAGTCGGTGTGGCATTGGGAAGGGTCACTCCATCAGTGCCAAACCAAAACTGGTTTCTCAACTCACCCGGTCAAATTTTCTTTTTTTATGCTTCAACCCTAAAAAAACAACAGTTGGCGTCACTGAAACACATTAAAACAGAAATGTATTCAACCCGAAAAGAGCTGCAAAGAGGACAGCACATTCACTAATACGGACCCTAAAACAAGTCTTTGTGTTAATCAAGCAAGGTACACACGCCTACTGAAAACACAAAGTAAACGTTCACACTCTTCTCTCCCCTCAAGAACCTGAGCATGCGTCACCGGTCTAAGGTAGACATCCGCAGTCTTTCAAACTCAACTTCACAAACTCATGGGATCATGTCTTCGCTTAAGTTTCGACCGCCAAAAGACAGCATTTCAAACAGGCCTATCCATCCATCCATCAAACACACACTCTCAACCAGGCTTCTGCCGATCAGGAATCTCAAGAACGGACTCCATTTTTCCAGAGGCTCGCTATGTTTGTTTGGCATTTCAGTGAGACATTTTTCCAAACACGCCTTCATTTTAATTCTGACTTGGGTCTTAAATGATTCTTCAGTGTGGAGTGGAATTTCCCATTGTATTGCGAGACAGCAGCAGTCAAATGACTTCGATATGTCCAAAAAAATCAAATAACGTGCAAGCTCACATTTCAATAGACACAACAAGTATTTCTGCGATAGAAAATAATGGCTTCCATGTGCAGAATTTGTATGCAGTGTAAATTATGACATAAAAACACTAGTATGATAATCTACCTTTCAAAAGTCTGGGATCGGCAAGACTTTTAAAAGTATTTTACTCACCAAGACTGCAATTATTTCATCAAAATACAGTAAAAACAGTAATATTGTGAAATATTATTACATTATTACAGTTTTCTAACTTAAAATATATTATAAAATGTAATTTATTCATGTGATGTCAAAAAAAAAAAAAATTCCAGCATCCATCATGTCACATGATCCTTCAGAAATCAAGAAATATTATCATTATCAATGTTAAAAAAAAGGTTTTGCTGCTTAATATTTGTGTGGAAACCATGATACTAGAGCTGCACGATTAATTTTTAAAGATCGCAATCTCGATTCAAACACCCACGATATTATTCCTAAATGACAACGATTCGGCTATTTGACAAGTACAATCACAGGGAACATTAAAATCTGTGTTTGTGCCGCCACTGACCCAGAGAGAGCATGACACATATAGGAGAAACAGCTTTTTAAGTGTTTAAAAAGTAACTTGATGCTTCAAAAAAAGATTGTATCAATTACATCGTTACACCAGTAGGTGGCAACAAGTGACTGGTAAAACATCTATTTGTCAATCATTCATTCAAGAGATTTGTTCAAAACGCAGATTCATCCAGTAATGAAACAAGTCCTTTTTTTATTTTATAATTTATTCAAATGAATTTGACACGTTTAAATAAACTGAAGCAATTAACATTTTGTCATGATCGTGATTCTCAATCATCAAAAATCGTGCAGCTCTACATTATATATTTTTTCTGAATGATTTAATTAATAGGCAGTTCAAAAGAACAATATTTACTAAAATTATTCATGTCTTTACTGGTACTTTTGATCAATTTAACGTGTCCTTGCTGAATAAAATTATGAATTTCCTTTGTGGATGGCACCAGTTTAAGGGGCGACTATATCTCAGTGTTTGCTACAGTACAGTGAGTGGGTGAGTAGACTCATATCCTTTTCTCACACCACCAAGTCAAGCCACACATATCTGACTGCACATTCACCGGGCCAGTGAGAAATACCGGTAGATTCGCACATACACACGGACTGAGATCAAACACACGCCTATCAAAGGACTCGCCTCAGGCAGAAAACACGACTGCCAGCACTGAAATCAAAGCTCATGGCTGAATCCAATAAAAAACTCAGTGATTCAGCCACATGAACATTACTCATCAAGAGACCAAAAAGTAGCCCATAAACACAAATATATGGCTGCAGGGTTTGGCTCCTCCCACTGTGGTCAGTGTGTTTGTAATGACCGTAAGGAAGAGTGGTCAGAAGCGTGATATACTGGCAAATTTTGCTCAGGGATGGTGGTGTGACCAAAACCCTGCTATGAGTAGTTCTATATGAAAGAAAAGGTTCTATTATTGAGCCTTAAAAGGTTCCGGCAGGCGCTTCATATATAGAACTCTTTAGGGTTCCATTTTATGGATTTAGTTTTAATTAACTTTAGTTTAATTCATTTGAATTATTTTATGAATTAAGCAGCATGTCAACATACTTTATCACTAGAATAAAATGAAATAACCCATTAAATATGAAAGTATGCAGTCATTTAAGACATTTATGCTTATGTAGAACCTTTTTGACAAAGTCAAGAACCCTAGGGTTCTATATAGAACTCCACTGAACTTTCTTTTCTAAGAGTGTATGTCTACTGTATTGCTGAATATTCAATGAAAAAAATGAATAAATATGTTCTATTTATTTTTCATTTTTAAATATGTCTATATAGTTGATTCATTTTTGGTTTTAGTTATTTTAATACATAAAGTTAAACAAAAAGAAAATGTGAAATGTTGCTTTGGCAACTTGCTGAAATAAAATAAGTTAATAATTATTTGTTTTATTTTATTGCAGTTTAGAGTTTATTTTATTTCAACTAACAGAAATGTTTTACGGTATTAGCTTTTTTGTTAATTATAATAACCCTGCTTTGTAGTACAAATGGTCAGAATTTATTGCTTCCATTAAAGCACAGATCCGTCTTTGGATCATTCTCAAGTCATATGAAACACTAAACTTTTAAATACAATTTTTCATTCAAACTGTAAACTGATAATATATTTTGCAATTAAAAAAATAATCTAATTTGAAAAATAGCAACATTTTCAAAAGTGCATGGTCTCAGACTTTTGGATCCCCCTGTACATCTACCATGGCATAAGGGTCCATATCTCGATCATATGGCCCAGTCCTAATCACACACATCACCAAAAAAACAGGAAATTCTCAAACACACACACACACACACACACACACACACACACACACACACACACGCACATCTATGGGGAAAAGAAATGAAACACCATCCAGTCAATAGACAGTTCAGTGTGAGGCAATGCTACATCAGAGCTGTCACTGCAAACACTCTTTGAGTTCAACAAACCAAACTACAGCCTAATTATACACTGTTTGTATGTATGAATGTGTGTGTGTGTGGTGACCCTCAGCTCTGAGTCCAACAGAGATCCACTCTCTCTTCCTGTCTAGCTCTCGCTTTTCCCTCTCCCGTAACAAACCTTAGAAGCAGCACAGTGCCCTGGTTCACTACATATAGGTGTAACTGAGCAATCATGGTGTCACATGCGTGCTAGTTCTGACTGACTAAATTTAGCAGGAGACTGAATGTAAAAGTGCTTCGCACCTGTGTGAAGAAGTTCTCCCTGTACTGGTGCACGTCAAACGGCTCTGTTTGTAGTCTGGCTGTGAGGGCAGAGTTTCAGATGAGCGTCAGCGAGCTAAAAACAGACACAAGAGAATATGCATCACAACAGCAAATGCGATGGTTACCTCTACTCAGGACAGCTCCGTTCTCCTGATAGTCCTGGATCTCAGCATCCTTCCGAGCCAGAAGAACAGCCAGATCCTCCACTTGCCGCTGCAGGACTCTACTCACTGCCAGCAGGGGGCGCACCAGCTGCCTGCACACCTGGTACACAAGCAAGATAACACAGACAAACTATTTGGACAAACTAACCAACTATTTGATCAATTCAATTCTATGGCCTCTAAATGATCAACATGATCAAAACTTTGACTTTTGTACACAATTTACTACATTCCCTCTGCCATATGATTAATAATGTATACTTTTTTTTTGGTTCATGAGTCTTTTACTGTGAAATCTTCACTGATTTTTATAAAGTAAATGTAAGAATGATGTAAGGAACATTTATTTGTTCATCTCTCAGTCATCATTGTATTGCATTACTTTATATGTTTTGAACCCAACAATAAGTAACTACATTACTCATGCTTTACTCATAAAACAAAGCATTTAAATATAATCTTAATAAGACATATTATTGGGAGTGACAACTGATATTTAAATGTATTTTATGCAAGAAGTCTGCTATACTGTAATAAAGATCTCATTGATTTACAGTACAAGCAGAATCAGAAATTCATCTTATTTTTTGGTCATATAAATATCAGCAACTGCACCAAATTGCATATTTTGCTCAGTTTGGGGCTCTGAATAAAAATTGTGGGGGGTTTTCTATATATTGTACTATATGAGCCATAAAAGCCTGATCAAATTGATGCAAACTGGGCTGGCCAGTTTCGATCCCATAGAAGCCTATGGAGAAGTGATCCAGCACTCAGATTTCATCAAAAATATATTTGTGTTCTGAAGATGAACGAAAGTCTTTCGGGGTTGGAACGACATGAGGGTGAGTGATTACTGACAGAATTTTCATTTTTGGGTGAACTATTCCTTTAATGCACACCTTCCAGCCAATCAGAATCAAGTATTCAGACAGCCCATGCTATAACAATAGATAAGGAAGGTTCATACCACGGCTACAGGTGTTGTGGTGCAGCGGAACTCCCAGTAGAACGGCAGCCCAGCCAGCTCACTTTTGAGTTTGACTGTTAGATTTTCGCCATGCCTTTCAAGAGCAACGTGTGCAGCAGAGATCGGATCATCCTCTTGGCTGGAGAACGAAGGCCGTGCCACAGAACACAGATGAGAGAAAAAAGCCTGAGTTGGAGCCCTTAGACGCTTATTCAGATCCTATCATACAGAGAAAAAGAAAAAAAATGTCATTTATTCCTGTGATGGCAAAGCTGAAATTTCAGCATCATTCTTCTAGTCTTCTACCTATTTTTTATGTGGAAACCGTAATACACTACCATAAGTAAGATTTAGAAAAAAAAAAATATATATACTTTTATTCAGCGAGGACATATTACATTACAGTTTCAAATAAATGCTATTCTTTTGAACTTTCTATTCATCAAAGAATCCTGAAGAAATTGTATCACAGTTTGCACAAAATCATTAAGCTGCAAAAACTGTTTTCAACACTGATAATAATAAGACATATTATTAATAATTGAGTACTAATAATAACTGGTACTAATTAGGCAGCAAATCAGCATATTAGAATGATTTCTGAAGGATCATGTGACACTGAAGACTGGAGTAATGATGCTGAAAATTCAGCTTTGATCACAGGAATAAACTTCATAATTTAAATAAATATATATTGCATAAATATAAATGCAGCCTTGGTGAGAATAAGAGATTTCTTTTTCATTTTTTAAACATTAAAAATATCATACTTATTCCAAACTTATGACCGGTAATGTAACTGATGAACTTTAGACAGTTATTGAACAGAACTGAATCAACACTGAACTGATTTCAACTGAACAATGACACTATTGTCTCTCTAGAGCTGCTTTACAGTAGAATTTAAGTCTGTTTTGCATCATTGATCCATATTTACCTTTTTAACACTGTAAAATTGCTTTGAAATCAACTGTATTGTATGAAGCGCAATATAAATAAAGATGACTTAACTTGAAAAACATTTCAGTGAGTCTTATGGGTTTTGCATCATCATAACAATTCTAAATTTTGATTTTAGTTGAACAGAGATAACCACTGACATAATGCTACAGTGTGATTGTCTGAAGTTTTTAAGTACTGAATTAAAGGCACTTCAACTAGATCTACCAGCAGTGTTGTACATTCTTGCCTGTGCTCGACTCTGGATGTCGTCTGCGTTCATTTCTTCTTCCCACACAGTGTTCAGGTCACTCAGCAGAACCCGGTACTGTGTGTCACCAAACCAGGCTTTAGCCAGGAGATCAGAGCCAGCGATATTCACTGGCACCCATGGGAGGGCAAACAGGGCTTCTTCCATTTTCCCCACAGCACACGTTATACAGTCTATTTCAGGCAAATTGTACATGTAAATTTAAAATATCATATAAACAATATAATAGTTTTAAAGTCACCATGAATTCAAAATGGACAATTCTTGATTATTTATGGAATATTGAAGTTTATTATAAATTCATTATTCATGTACATATATTTTTTTTAATTCATGTGCCCTCGTAATCTTTAATTAAAATATCTTCCTCTCCCTCGTGCAGTAACATCTTTCCTCTTCTCTGATGAAGTGTTTACTGGCGCAAGGGCGGGGCTACTTGTCACTCACGTGAGATTGACCAATAGCAAACCAGAACGATCCAATCAATTCCTGATGGATAAAATCAAGTCCCGCCCTACATGTTTTTTCTTGTTCAAGAATCCGTTTCACACGAAAAAACATCACAATAGTGAAGAAAAAGCAATTTCAACTTTCGTTTCAAGTCGACTTTAACATGTTTATACACAGTAGCTAACCATATATTATCAATCTAAAATAAGCCCCCTACAGTAATCATAAAAAAAATCATATTGATTCAGCTTTTCTTAGTAAGTTGTGGCACTTGTGTCAGAATTAATGATGAGCCTTAAGCAAATCGAGACTGCTTTAAACGTGTTTAATCCAAGTATGATGGTTGAATCGGCATCACTTCGATTCTATTGCGTAATGTAGTGTCACTCTTCCTTTGATATGTATAAACAACTGACAGCGGGTAAATACATTTTTCACATAGACAATCAGTAGATTTTAGAAAGCGTTTTACATTTTAATGGGTGAAGAATTGACCAGTATCAACTCACCAACAACAAGGGGGCCGTTTCGACTGACGCACGTTCCCCATGAAAACAAACAAGGATTAAAACGTTCCGGGAGGAATAGTTCCGTGTCATTTCAAACGTACGTGTGTGTGTGTGTGTGTGTGTGTGTGTGTGTGGGAAATCAAGAACCTCTGGTCGAAACACCACATATTTGTATAATCTTCTCTCTTCTGATTTTTCTGTCAAAGAAAGTGGAAGTAGGTTTCTCTTTCAGGTGAAGGTTAAGTTTCTTTCAGTGAAATGTATGTCAAATGTTTTCAGGGTTGGTGATTATGAGCAAGATTATAAACAAATGCTTTAATTTATGTGCATTACCTACTTGACTGAACTTTGCCATTATATTTAATATATAGATCTACATCATCCCTAAAATCTGAGGGAAATGATTACACTGATGTAGAAGTTGAACCACCTAACTCTGGTTGTAATCCTAATAAACGGTAAACTTGTCCCTCAAATCTGATTGGTTGATTGGAATGATCCAGAAACATGCCTGGTGAGATCAGATTCTGTAGGACCGTGTACATTGGACAAGCAGTTCAGAAAATAGCTAATCTTAATAATAATTTGACACCAGGCATGTATACGTTAGACAGAAGACAAGTTAAAAACATAGGCATAATGTTTAATCCCGATTCCCGCATACAGAAGACCATGAGTAAGAAAAAGAAATTTAGGGAATGCTGCCCCCCGGCGCCATTTTTAAAACTAGCAATTTAATGCTGTTACAGCAATAGGAATTATTCTAGCCCCAGAGTAGTCAATACAAGAAGTATTCCTGCTTAAAAAGTGGGTTTTATTAACAAATTCACGTATCATAGAATGTGTGTACAGGGCCAACCAATTAAGAGCATGTTGTTGGTTGTCAGTTGCATAAGATGTAAAATGCATACAATACCTTAAAGACCCCAGACTTCCTTAACTGTTTCTGTGTTTATCTGTGGACCATCATGACAGAAAACCCCCATTTAAGCCTTTTCAAATTCAATTTCTTTCCCACGTCACTTCATCTTGAATTCCAAGTCAACAATACATAAAATCCACATATACAATAACTGGTTTGTCAATTCGACAGATGCAGACTGTTGGATTGTGAATATGTTTTTACCACAACAATGCTCTGGATTCAAGACAGTAATTCCAACATTCAAAGAACAATGCATTCAGACAAGCTGACATGTAAGTAGACACGTCCAACACCAGACAAAGCTTAGCCAACACTCAAATCACAAAATTATTCTGATCATACAAATAACACCAACATATTTTGACAGCCATTTATTATTTGCCATTAAAACAGGAGAATGGCTTGTTAAATGTCACACAGTTTTTTTAGGAAATGTAAATATAAAATAAAACAAAACATGTTTAGTTTTAGGACAGCATTAAGAGCAAGTGGCTAATACAGAGATTAAGCTGAAGAACAGTAGGGAAAACTGGATTTAAATGTGTGTTGCTAACCATCAGACTCAGCAGATCCCCTCCCAGGCATTTCATAAAACATTCCCAGCATCTTTCCAGGACAGTGTCTCTGAGTTTCATACTGCGCTGCTTCCTCAACGCAGTAACAATACATGTTGTCATAGTTGTGGGCATAATGGTGAACGATAAGTTACATGGTGAAATGCCTCGTGTAATCATATTCTATTGTAGGAATGACAGCTTGCACAAATTTCAGGAAAATCAGAAGATACCTGAAGTTATGAAAAGTTAAGGGAAAATGTGTGTTTTTTTTTTTTGTAGTGATTCATAAACCAACATAAACATTTGTTAATTCCAATATCTGCAAGCACACTACTAGACATACTTGGCTAAAAACATGTTTCATGATTTTTGATGTGCAAAAAAGTGTCTAGCATACATGGTAACTTAATACAGTTTAAAAAGCATGTCATGATGCAGCTCATGAAGATGGCTGACGGTATGCCAGTAGCGAGTCGTCAATAATATTTCTTTAATTTTTTGGACCACTGCATTCTTAGTTGTTACTGCATATTTCTGATAACTATTATTCTAAAATGTGGGAAATCATAGAATTAGTGGGATTTATTTTATTTCTCTCGACTGGACGTGTACACTACCATTCAAAAAAATTTTAATTTCTGAAAAAGAAAATCATGGTTTCCACAAAAATATTAAGCAACATTAGTAATAAGAAGAAATGTTTTTTAAGCAACAAATCAGCATATTATAACGATTTCTGAAGGGTCGTGTGACACTGAAGTCTGGCATAATTATTTTAAATAGTTATAATTCCACAATATTACCGTTTTTACTGTATTTTTGTGCAAATAAATGCAGCCTTAGTGAGCATAAGAGACAAATACATTAAACATCTTTTGAACGGTACTGCATGTTCTTACACACATAAGCTATAAGAAAGGATACATATGGACCCCGAGTTCTCCTCCTCCTTCCGCCACAGTCTCGATAATCTTTTTCATCACCTCTGCGTGTCTGATCATTAAAAGCAAGAGAGCAGATAATTAGGTTGCATGACACTGAATGTAAATGAGAGAGCATGAATTAATAAATTATTTAGAATGTTTTTTTTTGTTGTTGTTTCCTAATACTGGTCTATTAGAGGACGGCACAGGATGATAGATAAATATTTGTGCGACAATGGCATTATTCATGTAATGTTTGTATTGACCTGCACGGATGCACGGAGCACATGGCAGGAGGGGGAAGGTGAGGGTGATTCTCAATGGTGACTGTTTTTTTAACGTGATCCTGGCTGATGTCTTCATACATCTGATCCACCGATAGAGGCTGTCTGTCCTAAGAAGGAGCAAAACATGCAGGGAGTAAACAAACTGAGTTTTACTAATGTGAGAAAAAAGGAAAAGATGGAAGAATTAAGGAAAGATGGAGCCACAGGCTTACATCACGTCACATGTTGCCATCATGTCAAAGCATCATAGAGCAAAGTTACCTCATCATATCCAAAAAGCCATAGTCTTGGTGTCTGGTAATATTTGTCATATGTGATGTAAAGATCGTAAGTTCTTGTCTGTAGAATGGCATCTTCCCCACCAGCCTCTGCTTTGGATTTACTTAAATCAGCCATTTTACTTGTGTCAAGAGTGGCCTGAACAAAGAATATTAATGAATAATTCTGCAAAAGAAAATTCTGATGTTGAAAAGCTTGCGTTTAGCACAATTTCTTACATCATCTGTCTCCAAAAGTCCACTTTCTTCATATTCTGAAATACAAATACCAGTTATAAAGTCAAACATACTGGTTAACAGTGCATGTGATGAAAAATAAATCAAAATTCAGAGCTACCTTCCATATCTGCTGGCTCGCCTTCCTCCTCCTCATCATCATCATCTTCACCATGTCCACATGCACCTGGCTGCACGTTCATATTCATATTGTCCTTTAAGTGCATACAAAACAATAAATATTAACTTATATTAAAAATATTATTCACAACTTAAAACCAAAACATAAAAAAATCTTCTATGCAATTTCTTCAATTCTTAGAGGGATAGTTCAGCCAAAAATAAAAATTCTGTCATCATTACTCACCCTCACGTCGTTCCAAACCCGTAAGACTTTCGTTCATCTTCGTAACACAAATTATGTTCTTTTTGATGAAATCTGAGAGATTTCTGTCCCTCCATTGACAGCTATACAACTACCAAATTTGACTCTTCGAAAAGTTCATAAAGAGATCATAAAACTAATCCATATGAATTGAGCAGTTTAGTCCAAATTTTCTGAAAAGGAAACGATCGCTTTATATGATGAACAGATTGAATTTAGGATTTTATTCACTTGTCAGTTGCGTAGCTGTCAATGGAGGGACAGAAAGCTCTCAGATTTCTGATGAACGAAAGTCTTACGGAATTTTCATTTTTGGGTGAGCTAACCCTTTAAAGTAGTCAACATAGTGCTGCTTTACCTTATTATCCAATGAAATGTCCCGAACTGCATCCATCACCCCTGTAACACCTAATAATACAAAAAAAAAGTCCAAAGGAATGTCTGTCAGAAACGAAAGTATGAATAGGATATGTTACTGTTTGTCTAGTTTCTGTTCCATACCAGAGTTATGATAGGTATCCACCCATCCCCCGTCTCCATCATCCTCTTCTATAATGGCCTCCAGCTCATCAGAGTACTCCATCTGTTTACAGCGCTTGTAACATGGAACTGAGCCCCAAAACAGCCATATTGTGACATTCATCAGCTTTACACAACACAATACAGATCATTTGCTTACTGTGGGAATGTACATTTCAGAAAGTGAATAAATAATGTTTTGTTCTATTACCATTTCGGGTTAATAGAAACTGCTTGTCTTTGGGCAGATAGGGCTTCACCTTTGCTTCTTCTCCAGATGCCCTAAAAGTAAAGAATATAGATTCTCAACAATGTAAAAAGTCACAAATATACAGAATATATCTCATTTGAAGGTCAAAGAATTGCTTAAAGTTGTGGTTTTCAACTATTTCTATCTGATATTTGGGAAATATTTTAGATCTTCACATATAATATAATATATAATATAATATAATATATAATATAATATACACACACACAGACATTATTATATATACTTTTCCAGTTCTAAATTCAAACTTTTAAAATTCCCTTGTGTTTCCACACCATGGGAAATTTGGTGCTCAAATAAAAGGGACAGCTGTTGAGGGAACAAATATAAAATTGATTTTGAATGTGTTTTAGCTCATTTTAATGCTATTTTTTGTCTTATTTTAAATCATTTGTGCCTGGCCCAGTTTGAGAACCACTGGCCTAAAGCAAATCACTAAAATATGCTACCATTCCAAAGTTTAAACAGTCTTGACTGAATTTATGTTTCTCATGTTCCCCAAAGACCTTTTCACCTAAAGGCTTGAGCTTAAATGCCAGAAATGAATTGTGCCAAAAGCTAAAATGCAAAACACTTTTGGTCACTGAATAACTTACTTAGCCATACTTTGTGGACAATTTTGTAACCAGAAGTAAGCTAAATCTGACAAAAACTCCCTTTTTTTAAATGCAAGGATGCAGCAAGTTTTCTTTAAGGGTTAGGTTATAGTATTTATGGTACTATAACTATACTTATACTTGTACTATACTTGCAAAGCCAGACCTTTGCCTAATGACATAAGCCCGAGCTCTTTAGCCACAGCAATTGGCCGAGGAGCGCCCACTTAATGTTAAAGGACTTCTGACTGACAGGTAAAGTGACCAATCACAGTTTTGTTTTGTCCAACATCATGTTTAGAGACGCAAACATGTCGCTACAATAACTGACTGGTGTGCTATAAAAGACTATCGACATTTACATGTCTACCTGAATAAAATGCAGACAATCCCTTCGAAGTAAATTACTTCGCCTGATTTTCCATTATAGATGCGAGCGGAAACACAACCAATACAATAGGATCACTTGAGAACGATCACTTGAGAACTGAAAAAGTTTCCAAGCTCGAAAAAAAAAAAGTACTTTTTTCACGTATTCCGTCAGTAAACATACAAACACATCTCTTTGAATTCATCGTGTTCAAACAAAACGCTTGATATCTTGAAGTTTCTATGCAGTGAAATTAACACACTTTTTTCAAGTGTAGTGTTCAGTTGCTCCTCTGAAGCATTCATTGCTGCTGTATCTAAACTTTTAAAGTAAACTGCTTTGTTTCCTGGCAGACCATTAAAGATCGCCAAACACTAAGCTCCTGGAAAACCTGTAGAAAGCAACCAATCAAATTAATTTTGCTTTCAGAAAAGTGTTTCTAGTTTTGTTTACCACATGCATCAGACGCTGATCAAACAAAGAGTTAGTGGTCCCGTGGGCATGACGTCTGAACATGTATAGATGTATTTAAAAACAGAAGAAGTCTATGGAGTGTCCCTATTTAGATAGTCAAGTAAATGTGTGTTTGTGTTTGTGTGTGTGTGTGTGTGTGTGTGTGTGTGTGTGTGTGTGTGTGTGTGTGTGTGTGTGTGTGTGTGTGTGTGTGTGTGTGTGTGTGTGTGTTCTTGCCATTTCCATGTGGGGCAGTGATGAACCAGATGATCTCCTGCTGCAACAAACTGCACAGAACACAAAACACTGTTGTGCTTGAATCAGTGTGTACATCCTAATAAATTGCATATATTACACCATAGCAAAATCAAAATGCACACTCACCTCCTCAGGAGTTATAACCCCAGTTTCTTTAAATTTAGATTCCTGGAAAAGCGAAACATGATATAAATAACATTTAAACTTTTTTCTTTTCTTTCACTCTAGTCATTATATTAGGGTTGAAAAATAAGGCCTGGGTGCGAAAGTCTTGCCATATCAAATATCACTGTCCAATATCCAAAGTAATGATGTATAGTTGGCTATCTTGTGGTTCACAATTTGTTTTGCACTGTACAGTTTGTCACTGTTTCCAGCAAATATGTATGTGGTCATGGAATTAAATTGTAACAATACATTTACACATTTTGAGACGCTTTTATCCTAAACGACTTACATTGCATTCAAGCTATACATTTGATCAGTTCATGCACGCTATATATATATTATATCTAAGCAATGCAATGTGATATAATTCAATGTAATGTCTATAATACTGTATAACATAATACTGATGTGGATGCGTGATGGGTATTGCCTAAACTACATCACATTTTGCATTCCAGACAATTCAAACCTTTACCTGGTTATTTTTCCTAAAATGCAGTGTGTTTTGAGCCAGCAGTGGCGTCTACTGAACTTTGGGCCATCTGACAGGTTGCATGTTTTCTTATGTTTTGATGCCTGTTGGTACCAGTAGTATTGATCTCTACTGACACCATCATAGCATTGGATCAGTCATTTCTGCTTACAGGTCCATGCTCGATTTCTTCACACTTCTAAAACCTCATATTTAATGCTCTAGCTGCTGGATACGGACTGAAAATCATGCTAACACTTCTCGTCTTACCTTCAAAACTGGCGTTAAAAACTCTGCCACCCCCAAAGCAGTTCCTTTCACCGAGTTTATGACGTTCTGCATGTTTGAGGAAAAGTCTCCAAACCAGATGAATTCGCTTAGAGATTCAAATGAATTATAATTGACTTCACTACACACACAGTCTGTTTAAAGAGCGTTTAATCGTGCTACACCACATGACCTAAATCATCTGACAATCACTTCCGCATCTCAAATATCGCGATATTACACGACACGCCCATTCTTGACAAGCAAAGCATCTCAAACTTAAAGCCTGTTTTATATATTTGATTTCCATCTATGTTTTGTGGATGTTTATATCATGCAAATAGAAATAGACCTTTTAGAACTAGAAAACTGATCAAAATGCAAGTCATTAAGTAATTTTGTTATTTACTAATAAATCAAGTTTATTCGTCGGCCATTGCATATTGTGCATAAACAATGTACTATTAATAATGAGGACATTCATAAAAATAAAAAAAAATGTTTTACACATGCTCATGAGGGACAAGAGATAACATTTTGAATGATGAATTCCTTTCTAACATGAGCACATACATACATTACGAACCCAGTGACCTTTGTACAAATATGTTGTTTGTTATTGCCTTTATTATTTGCACTTTGATAACTTGTCATTGCGATAGGCAACGTGGAACCTCTTTCGATTTCGATATTATTGCCATAAGTGCTCGCGGTTACAGATACCAGAACCGAATCGTTTATTGGCCACTGGTAGTCACGTGACCCTGGTAACGTCACCTGCGGGAATCTTTAATCGTCTTTGGTGGTCCAAAAGTGAATTCCAGAAGAACTGAAATAATACAGTATTGCAAATAAAAAATTAAACGCTCACTACTGTTTTTATGTCTGCATTATCTAAACCCACCCCACTGTCTTGTTACGGAGACGTGTGTTATATGAACACATTTAGTCAAACTAGTACAACTTTATGTATATCACATAACCAATGATATTTAACCGTAAGTGTCGGAGATACATTAGATTTTAAAGTGTCTGAGTTGCAGCTTAGCTTTTTTACTTGTGTAGACAGTGAGAACAGCGTAAGACAGACCACACACAGACCCACACACAGCCTGAGAGAGACGGGGAGACACTCGCCGCCATTGCGGTGCTATAGTTTCTGGGAATCCCATCAGCGGCGAACTGTAAATAAAGTCACGCATCTACTTTAAAGCGAGATTTAATACCATCTAAAGCAGCGAGGTGAGTTGGCCAGTACTTGTCTCATCTCTCCGGAGTAAACTTTTTCGTACTAAAGTTGGAAGTTGCGTTTAAACAGTGGTCTTTGTTCAATTAGAATTGTTAGATATTTGTTTCTCTGTGCTGTATTGATTAAACCTGATTACATTTTTTGTTTATTCTCAATACTAAACAAAACTATACTAAAGTTTTTTGTTGTTGGTTTATAGTTTGGAGTTTAATATCAGTTATAACGTTATATGTCACATTAAACTTAACTTCTAAACAGGCTATATGCATGCACATGATTTAAAAGTCAAATTCACTTTGATTTAATGGTACGATTTATTGCATGGAACAACGTTGATATGTATAGTGTAATAACGAGGTTTTATGCTGGTAAACGCTTTATTACCTTTTGCCATCTGTTCCATGTTCAGCTGTAATAATAGAGTGCTGTAAGTTGTTATTTTGTACCTTAGCACTTACATTTGCACTTGATTTAGCAATTATGTATGTAAAATTAAAGAATAGTTCACCCAACAATATATTCACCCTCATGTTGTTTCAAACCTGGATTATTTATTTTTTTTCTGCAATATTTAGCAGAATGTCCAAGCTGCTCTTGTCCATACAACAAAAATGAATGGGGACTGACAAATTGAAGGCTATGAAAACAAATAAAGTAAACACTATGCTATATATTATGAGCAAAAAAGTGTTCAACATTACATTCTAAAACTTGCCCACAGCAATAAAGACAAAAGCACAGACAACATTCACTCATTTGAATTATGAATTATTTTACATTTAAACCCAATTACAATAGCTCTCTCATAAAAATACACATACATTTTAAACAAACATTTAGCTTCTAACTTATATTTTACGGCCTATATATTTTACTGATAATTATTGTGTTCCCTTTCTATTGCTCCTTCAATTACGTATGTGAAGTTTAACAAAGGCTCTCTTGCTGTCAGGACTCAGGACGATCCTTTATGCAAAATGGAAATATGTTTTGCCCATAGAAATGCATTGTTCACTACTGTAAAGTGACGTGACTGGCAGATGTTTTCCATGCACAGCACACAGGCACAATTAATAAGAAATCAAATTCACTGTCACTTATTTTCATTGTTGTTTATTATCGATTTTATCCATTATTAGTTGGGATATAGTGCATTAGATCACAATTTATGGTGGTTTTGTATTAAAAAAAATTTCGATTGAGAGCTTCAATCCCCTTTTACTTTCATTGTGTAGACGAGAGCAACTTGGACATTCTGCAAAATAACTCTTTGTGTGTTCCTCCATACAAACTGATTTTTAATGGCATGAGAAAGTTCACTTTCATTTTTGGATGAACACTAACTTTAACAATCATAATCAGCTGTTAATTTTTTTAACTTTCTAAGACATCTTGGTGAGATGATCAAGCGATGGATCTATGGATCTCTGCAAACATATCCTTGGTCTGCATTTGGATGACGTAGCGTGCTTATCATGAACACCAGCAGCAATGAAACCTTACCGGGGAACGGCACAGACGTGGGAGACAGCTGGGCCTGGATCGTGGAGTCTGTGGTCATATTAGCCATTGCCTTGTTTGTGTGTCTGGGCAATTTGCTTGTTGTGTTGACCCTTTATCGGAAGCCCTACCTCTTAACGCCAAGCAACAAGTTTGTCTTCAGCCTGACGCTTTCTAACCTCCTGTTGTCGGTACTGGTGCTGCCATTTGTCGTTGCCAGCTCTCTTAAGGGAGAATGGCTGTTCGGAGTTGTGTGGTGCAACTTCACGGCACTGTTATATCTGCTTATCAGCTCTGCCAGCATGCTCACATTGGGAGCCATTGCCATTGACAGGTAAGGAATATTTATGAAGTTTTTTATCATGCATTGCAAACTCATCTTTGGCACTCAAAATGAGCCAAACACTATCCAACAACTCTCATTGTTTTACATGAGATCTTTTTAGAATCAGGAGTCTAGATGTTAAAATCTGTATCCTGTAGATGAAGTACAAATGAATGGTTGCATTGTTGTCTGGTTTGTTAACCCCTGCTGTCTTGATTTTTACTCTTGCTTGCTATGTGCGGATACAGACAAAACATTAGAAAACATGCTAAAACATGATTTTTAATCAATATGAAAAGCACGTTCTGGTTGTTGCAACAATTGCATGGGGTTGAGCTTTGTATTACATCAGGTTTGACAACAATTAAACTCGACAACATATGCAAAAGCCAAAACTGTGTGATGTTATTGATATAATGAACTGTTCCCTTAAGGTCAGAATTAGAACATATCGACATCTAAAACTTGACTAACCACTTTTTGTGTTCTGATCGACATCTAAAACTCGACTAACCACTTTTTGTGTTGTGTCAGGTACTATGCTGTGCTGTTTCCGATGGTCTACCCTATCAAGATCACAGGGAATCGTGCCGCAGTGGCCATTGTCTACCTGTGGCTTCATTCTCTGGTGGGCTGCCTGCCTCCTCTGTTCGGCTGGTCCACATTTGAGTTTGATCATTTCAAGAAGACATGCACTGTGGCCTGGTATCGTGAAGTCAGCTACACTGCATTCTGGGTTGCGTGGTGCTGCCTGATTCCACTGTTTGCCATGCTGGTGTGCTACGGCTTCATCTTTCGTGTGGCACGGCACAAAGCTCGCAAGGTGCACTGCGGGACGGTTGTGGTTGTACAAGTACCCGCGTCCTCCAACAGGAACGGACGGAAAAACTCCACCGCCTCGGTTTCTTCCATCGGGAGTCGTAGAGGTTTGATCTACGCTGGGAGCCAGTGTAAAGCACTGGTCACCATTTTGGTGGTGGTCGGCACCTTCTTGATGACATGGGGGCCGTATGTGGTGGCGATCTGCACCGAGGCGGTATGGGGACGAGGAAGTGTGTCTCCTGGACTGGAGACGATGGTGACTTGGCTGTCGTTTGTCAGTGCTGCCTGTCATCCTCTCATTTACGGGCTGTGGAATAAAACTGTAAGGAAAGAGCTGCTTGGCATGTGCTGTGGTGACCGCCACTACCGGGAATCATTCATTAGTCGCCACAGGAAGTCCCGCCTCTTTAGCATCTCCAACCGAATCACAGGTGAATGTTATATAAAGTCATGATCATGTGTGGTTATGCAGGGCTATGACGTTGCTAATCAAATCCTTATTTAGCTATTTTTAATATGCGATAGGTTGATTAGTGGTACTTTCTCAGAGTAGTATTTATAATGGTCATATCTGACCAGATAGATTGTCTCTCTATCTATCTATCTATAGATATCTCCACTATCTATCTCCACTGCTTTAAAAAACAAATCTAAATTTCTGGAAAATTACTTCAGTTATGTGTTTTCTTGCATTTTAATTTAGATCAGATTTATTTTTTTAATATTTAATATTTTAATATTAATAATTTATTAATTGAAATACTTTTAAGTCATCCTGAGGCCCCCTACTTTGCCCCGGCCTCCTGGTTGAGACCCATTGCCCTAAAGGAATTGTTCACTCCGAAAATAAATAAAAATCTGCCGCCATTTACTATACCGTTACACATTGTACTTTACATTATACTGTGTCCTGCCTTTAATTTTCATCTTTCTGTTGCAGATCTCGGTATGTCTCCACACCTGACGGCCATGTTGGCTGGTGGAGGCCAGCTTTTAGGTGCTGGTAGTAGCACAGGAGACACTGGCTTCAGTTTTTCCCAGGACTCAGGTGTGTGTAGATCAAATTTTATACTTGCACACCCATTCAAAACAAGTCTCTTATGGTCACCAAATAAATACCATGGTACATATAATTTGTTTAATATTATAAATGTCTTTTCAGTCACTTTTGATCAATTGAATGCATCCTTGCTGAATGAAAGTATTAATCTATATAAAATGAATAAACTCATGTATTGTTACCTAAAGTGTTTGGTTTTGTAACTGTTACTCTGCAGGTACAGATATCATGTTGCTGGATAACTGTTCTGAGGAAGCAGAAAGCTCACACTACAGTGCTTTATTCAACAAGCACAGGAGTTCAGTAATGTTTGAGGACCAAGTGGAACAGCAGGCTAAAGGTATAGTTAACTACCTCTCGTTAGTAAGTGATTAAAAGGACAGAATTTCACAAAGCTTCGCTGCACCTGAAAGCCAACTTAACTTTACTAATGTAAAATGGGTTGCAAATGTTTTTTTTTTCCAGGGTTGATACAAGCTAAGCTCAATCGATTTTTAATCGCTAGCATTTGTAGCATAATGTTGATCAGTGTTGGAGAAAGTTACTTTTAAAAGTAAAGCGTTACAATACTGCCTTACTTCCTAAAAAGTTACTAATTGCATATAGTCACTTTTTGTGGAAACTAATGCATTGTTAACTCTTGCTTATTGTTTTGCTTTTGGTGTGCTTGAATTGGATCATCGATTGTCAGCATCCAAAACATAGCAAAATTATTTTAAATACATAGAGTACATTTGTATTAACATAGTGTAAATACTGGTAAAGTGGGATACTTTCTGATAATTTACCTTCTGCATAACTTTTTATTATGATCCAAATGTCTTGGCCCCTCATATGAGCTTTACTATACTCCGACACTTTTGTTGTAAATTTAAAAGTAATGCATTACTTTAATTGTTACTTGAAAAAAGTAATCCAATTACATATCTGGATTACAGTAAAACGGAGGCCAATCTGTAAACGTTAAAATATTTACTGTTTCAATAGTACAGCCACAAGACGTAGAAAATATGTGTGTTAACATGATTTTTGTTAGAACAAAATCGCTTACTAACTTTTTGTGTAAAGTTGTATCCAATTTTACATCAACACCATCAACCCTAAACCTTTTCCTGTCATATTTCTCATTGCTGCTACCAAATAAAAGGGCCAAACATCTGTTGTGTTTACACACAGTAACATCTCTTGCAGTTGTAATTGATAATGTAGTCAAGTCAAGTCACCTTTATTATATCGCTTTATACAGTACAGATTGTTTAAAAGCAGCTTTACAGTAATAACAGGAAAATGCATTACTTGTCTCTAATTCTGTATTTCCTTTGCTTTCCAGTAGGTAAGGATGAGTCTCAGCACCTGGTGAAGGCGGAGATACACCAGGTGATTGACATCTTTGCATCTAGTATGGCAAAAGCCATAGAGTGCGATGCCAAATTTCTGCTGTTCGGTACGGAGTCTCTGACTGACAACATTTCATCGGTTCAGCCCGCGGAGAGGGGCTCGCTCGACCCAGATGGCCAGAGGGTCCGTCTGGAGAGCATCGATGAGGGAATCGTTAAAGATGAAAAGGGTGAAGACGACGAGGATGAAATCGAGGAAATATGTGCATAAATAAATCTGAATATGTGTGATATCTGATTTTGGTCTGTAATGTTCTCAGTGAAGCACATATTCTGACTGTGTGTGTATTGTGGAGGCACAATAATCTCCAAGGTTCATGGTGCCATGATATTCATCCGAAACTCCTAGAAAAAGCTCAAAGTTAGTTTAAGCTCTTTAAGGAAAAGAGCTCTCTTGGAAAGGAATTAATTTATATTCTATATAGGGCCGATTGGGGCTAGTTGTCACTTTTGCACCAGTGAATATTCCTCAGAATAGATTTATTTCTGAAATTCAGTTTCAAATACTCTGTTTTCTGTCTTGCTTCAAAAAACATTATTGCATATTATCACACTACTTTGGGTAAGCTGTCACAATGAGAACCTGTCATTTAAATAGCGTATTATAGCATTTTTAAACAGTTTAACAATTGTGAAGTACAAAGTAATTAATGAAACAACACGAATTTAAAACCACTATTATGGCCAACAAAAAATTGTGTAAAAACAGTTTAACAGTTCAACTTTTAATATTACTAAAATGTTTAGATTAGAGACAGAATTCACAAAAAAACATTCTAATTTGACAGTTTTGAACAACGTGTTTAAAACCAGCAAAGGTGAACAAATGTTTATGCAACTAGATGTCTGACTCAAACCTGAGCCCCTGTGACAACTAGCCCCGGTCTCCTATAACTCTAGTGACCTTATTATTCAATATAAACCAGCTGTGTACAGGCATTCGATGTGTAATGTGTTTGTAGAGATGGCGAGGACCCAAAGGAAAAGTAATCTTTGTTTTTTTTTGTGTTTAGAATGGTTTACATATTTATCTTTGTCTGCTTTTAAAATATTGTGTATCGATTGATGTCATATTTTCATGTCTGCATGTTTGAATACATACATGAATAATGTTTAGACCTGCCGAAATATATATACCACTATCCATTATGAGTGTAAAGTGGTGCTGTTTTCAAGCACTGAGTGCATAACATTGTAAAACTACACACAACATTTAATCTTCTATTCAAGTACATGATGCTCACATTAAATATTTCTACAGTAAAAAAACAAAAGCTTTGTAAAATATTTATAATACCAAGTCTTATTCTTTAAATACCCCAGATATACAGGTGGAAATTATTTTATGATCTTTTGAAATATAGCTGTCTTTGTATTTCATTTTAAGGTGTAAACATTTTGTAATTTAGTATTCTTTTTTTTACATTTAAATTACCCATTGTCTTTTATATCATAACCGTCTTTTTGATAATAAAAAGCACTTTATTTCTAAGTCTGTTTCTCACAGTGGTCACTGGTCAGTAACGTAAAGGTGTCTGATGATTAGTGTCTGCTGAACATCTGTGAGGATCTCAGCCAAAGTTGGGGCAGCATGAGAGACGAATGTGCAACAAAAGAGCACTGTCTTGGAGAAAAAGGACAGAAATCCCTCTGGGTCTTCAGCGTTTAACCCAAAAATGATTCAATTAATTATTTTTTAAACCTCAGACTCATTGGCCTTGGCTCATTTTCTGTGAAGAACATATATCAGAACACATTTTCAATGACCACACACTGTACACCCCCCCTACACATTTATATTACACACCGGATGTTCTGGTCCACTGGACCCGGGGCTAATAAAAGTGTGGAAATTTTAGGTCCTGTGTACCTTTACTCTGTCCTCCTCCTGTCAGGGCTTGCTGTAAGTGTGTGTGTGTGTGTATGTGTGTGTGTTCTTGTATATGGTTTATGAGGACACAAATGTGTATAATGACATGGGTATTACAACGTAAACATGGTTTATGAGGACATCTGTGTCCTCATAAACCAAACGGCTTAAAAAAAACATACTAAATGGAGTTTTTTGAAATTCAAAAAAGGCCAAAAGTTTTCTGTGATTGGTAGGTTTAGGGGTAGGGTTAGTGTAGGGGGATAGATTATACAGTTTGTACATTTGTAAAACCATTACACCTATGGAGAGTCCCCATAAACCACATATCCAAGTGTGTGTGTGTGTGTGTGTGTGTGTGTGTGTGTGTGTGTGTGTGTGTGTGTGTGTGTGCATGCATGTGAGAGAGAGATTGTGTGTAAGTGTGAGAGAGTGTGAGTGCAAAAGTGAGTTTTGTTTCTACCCCTGCCGTTCCCGCACAAGGTTGCAATTCTTAAATGTGATCTAACAAAGGTAAAGGGAAAATATTAATATATATATATATATATTAATATGCTGTTTATATTGCTTGTAATTGGGATGAAGTAAACATCTGTTGAGTGTTTTAACATAAATTGTTTAATTATGTTGAATTAAAAACCCAAAAATGCAGCGGGGTCCACCAGACCCACGAACACTGGCTAAATAACAAAAATAGGAACACCACACAAGGGTTAAAAAAGGGATAGTTCACTCAGAAATTAAAGTGCATCATTTACTCAACCTCATGCTATACCTGACATATAGGACTTTCATTCTTCAGATAAACACCAACAAAGATTTTTAGGAAAATAATCAATTTCTGTGAGTTCATAAAATGCCATTGAATAGATGCAGCCCGAAAACCCACAAAGCGATTGTGACGGTAATCCATACGTCCCCAATGGGTACCAATCAACCCAGTGGCAGACATTCAATGGCTTACTGATGCTGGCACTGAACACGTGGGCTGCATCCGAAATTGCATACTCTCTTGAGTAGGTACTTATTCTGAATTAGTAATTACTTCACGACCGCTAAAAAAGTATGTTCTATAATATAGTATGAATGTAATCTGGATGTACTTTATTCGCCATGCTGTTATTATCATGTGAGATGCAGCGTCAGTCGCATCGTTTCACTGCCATTCATAAATCCTCTCCCGTGGCCTCATGGGACAGTAAAGTGTCCATCATTTGCACACTTAGTATCTCGCCGAGCTAAAAAAGATCTAAAAGCTGACGCTAGCGTTTAATTATGGAAGCTTGTTTCCGCCACAGAATAAAACATTTTAAAAGATAATTGCGACTTTTTATCTCACAATTGCGAGTTTACATCTTTTTTTCTTTTTTAAGGACTTTTTTTTTGTTTTAACCTCAGAATAGTTTATATCTCACAATTCTGACTTTATAACACGCAATTGCGACTTTATATCATGTAATATATATCATGTATAAAGTCAGAATTGCGTGAAATAAAGTCGCAATTGCGAGTTATAAAGTCAGAATTGCGAGATATAACGCCAGAATTGCGTGAAATAAAGTTGCAATTGCGTCTTATAAAGTCAGACTTTTTTTCTCGCAATTGCGACTTTATATCACTCAATTCTGACTTTATATTGCAAGTTTATTTCTCACAATTTTCTCATTTTTCACAATTCACAATTTTTCACAAAAGTGAAGTAAAGTCACAATTTTCTGACTTTAATTCTCAGAATTGCGAGATAGTCAGAATTGCGTGAAATAAATTGTGTAAACTCGCAATTGTGAGATAAAAAGTCACAATTATCTCTTAAAATGTTTTATTCTGTGGCGGAAACAAGCTTCCATACAATTGCGACTTTATTTCTCAGAATTGCGACTTTATATCTCGCAATTGCGACTTTATTTCTCAGAATTGCAACATTATTTCTCACAATTCTGACTTCATATCTTGCAATTCTGAGAAAAAAAAGTCACAATTCTGACTTGATATATCGCAATTGTGAGAGAAAAAAGTCAGAATTGTGAGTTATTATTATCGCAATTATTATTATTTATTTATTATTCAGCTAGTGGCGGAAACAATATTTAATCGCCTAGTATGTGTTGGGTTAAAAAGCATTAGGAACAAAAAATATTAGTAGAGATGACCAATACATCCAGCGAACATTAAGGAGTCGATCTGATTAATAAGGAACATATGGACTTTATATCGAACATTATGACACGCAGTGTTGGGGAAGTTACTTTTAAAAAGTAGTGTTTGCTCGTTACTCGTTACTTTTTAAAAAAGTAATCCGTTACTTTACTTAGTTACCCCATTTGGAAAGTAACTTTTTACGTTACTCGTTACTATTACGTTACTTTTATGTTGCTTGACTTTGGGCAGAACCCAATATCTGTTCCTAAATATGTAGACATAAAGTTATACAATGGAGGACATAACAGGTAATTATTTTGTGCTCTTTATTATAAAAAATAGTATCAATTTCGAAAGAAAAAAAGTCCTTCTCATTGGCGCTGCTGTGTGCGGCAACTTTTATTCTCAGCCGGCTCTGCATCATGCGAGTGCGACACTCCGCGATGAGCAGCGCGCCCGCACCACTTCTCTCCGCTCCGCTCCCCCTATCCAACTTTAAATTTCGGCAACAGCCAATAAAGCGCTCCTGCTCTCTAACACCGGTGCGAATCGCGTCTTGATAGCATAGGACAAAATGATATAGAAGACATAAGCTTAGTTTTCAGACATACGACTCACTCTAAGGGAGTAGGAGAAAAAAAAGAGATTTTGAGAGAAAAAAATATATTTTGTTTAAAAGTACATATTCAAGCTTTCTATATATTTCTCAGGTCTGTGAGACAAGTATAGCTTATCTGAGTTTCGGTTCATTTACAGTATGGAGACGAGCTCCAGTTCACGTGCTGGTGCCGTCATGATTATTTTGCATGCCATATTTACTTATTTATTAAATTCAGGCAATTAATTGGTTGGTAAAACATTGATTAAAATTAAGATACAATTAATACACAACGAAATTCGTTTTAAAGAAAGTCTTTCTACAAAAACAAACTTAATAAAGTGGTCTAAATCATGTCTGCCCACTCCATTTATCTCCCGATATATTGCACAAAATTATGATCTTACTCATGCTTTTCACTTTTCACATAATCAACATAGATTAAATTATTTATTTATTTATTTTATTTAAACATAAATATGAAACTAAATAGTTTTCTTTAATTTACTTCTTATTAAATTCAGGCAATTGATTGATAAAACATTGATTAAAATGAAGATACAATTAATACAAAACGAAATTCACTTTAAATACAGGTTTTCTACAAAAACAAACTTAATAAAGTGGTCAAAATCATGTCTCCACACAAAATTGTTATTTTATTTAAACATAAATATGAAACTAAATCGTTTTCTTCAGTTCTCAACAGTTCTCTTCTCTCAAGCGCGCAGCTGAGGCAGTGTCGCTGTCAAATATATCCATGGGAAAAGTAACGTTGCGCCGAATTGAAAAAGGAACTACGTTTCGTTACCAAATTTTTAGTAGTAACGCGTTACACTACTTTTTACCCGAAAAAGTAGTTACGTTACTGTAACGCGTTACTTTGTAACGCGTTACACACAACACTGATGACACGTCTGACATAGGCCTACTCACCGAGTTGTGGCATGTGTGACCTGGTCACGCTCACTGAATGCGACGAACAAATCGAATGATATAACATTTAACCACTTAATTAATTCGTGTGATTTAGTACGAATTCGCCTTGACTGTGTTGTTACATGCAATAAACAAATCCTACGATTTCATACAACCTAGACCTGCCGACGTCATAGTAGCTAGCAGCGCACGAATCGATTTTCAGTTGCTGAAGCGAATTACGAATTATTAGAACGCTTTATGACGTAAATTCAAACAGCAAATGTTTGTTGGGTTGACGGCGAGACAGACAGACTTTTCATGTGAGGAGAAAGTGGTTTTTAATGAGTTTGGAGCATTTTATGAGGATAGTTTGGAGGATATTTCTTTGTGTGGACTTTTTGAAGGAGTTTAGAGTTTCTGAGGAGAGTTTTATTCTTAATTTATTTGTTTTTATTTTGGTTGGAAGCGTTTCTTTTAATTTTGCTTTATTCTTGAGAATTAGGTAGACTTTATTTTTATTTTTAGATGGCTCACATTGGTGAAAGACAAGGTAAGTGTTTTAATTTTTCATTGTTTATTATTGATATGTTATAGTATGATGTTAGAATGTTAAACTAACAAACAAATGTGTGCAAGTTAACCAATTTAATCTCAAATTGCCCCTGCTAAATAAGCACATATTGTAGGCCTAAGTTACTCCTCTGATATGAAAAAAACTGCACGCCTTTTCTTTTAAAAAAATCATTCAAAAGTGAAATATGGACTGAGTCTTTGCGACTCTCAACCGTGTTTGACAGCTGCTTCTCTGCTAATAGGGAAGCTGTACGTTTAACTGCTTCAAGAACAGTGGCTACTGAGAAATGTCATTGTCATGTAGGCCTAATTAGCTTTACAGTTGCAAGTTTCAATGCATGTGTACCTTGCCATCTTTGTGCGAGAAAGAGCGGGAGAAAGAAAGCTTTCCATATATAATAAAATATAATCTCATTGGAAAAACATTTATCCTATTTTTTTGTCATATTTGTTTTCTTGGTCACGTGTCTTTCTGGGTTTTGGTTCATTTGCTGTTGTTGGCTGTAACGACCTTTGAAATAACTGAAATCATTTGAGCCCCATGTTATAGTAATGATGTTAAAAATAACAAGAACAAATGTAAAATCTTAACTGCTGCTGCTCTTTCAGCCTCGGGCCGCTTCAGATCCAGTGCTGGTTTCACCCAGATGGCTGTTCAGGAGTTTGGGAGGTTAGACTTTTGTGATCGCATTCAGAAACCACTGTCAAAACCAACCCAGCCATGGAGTCAAAGGGTGTCTGGTAAGATCACTCCTCTGCATTCTGAGTCGACTCAAAGGAAGAGGAAGCGGCCGAGCTCTGAGGATGAAGAACCCACCACTTCATTTGAGAGACCCGCCAAACGCTCTTGTGAAGGTCAGGCTTATTCTTAAAACATTGCTGAATTATTATTTCCACTGAAAATCTTCATCCACTGATTGATCTGAAGTAACATTCTTTAAGAATTTTAGTTACATGTTTTCAGTTGAAGATATTTCTTGTTATGTTGCAGAAGAGTATATAAAAGGCCCATTGCTGGGTAAAGGAGGATTTGGCTCTGTGTATGCCGGGACCCGCAGCTCTGATGGGTTGCCAGTAAGACATTTATTCAACAGCCCTTATTCATGATTCTGTGGCATAGCCCGTAATCTATACAGAGCATGAGGTTGTTGTCAGAATTACCAGGTGTCATTTACTGTGGTTTATCTGTGTGCAGGTTGCTATCAAGTATGTCTATAAAGACGAGGAGCATGAGGAGATAGAAATTGTAAGTTCAGTTTTGAATCTGTTGTGGCTATTTGATGTCTTATTGGTTTGCATCTGCGTTCAGTCCTCCAATGATAATTCAAGAATATCATGTCCTCTTTTGCCACTGCAGGACGGTCAGGGTCTGCTGCCGCTGGAGGTGGCATTGATGACCCGGGTCAATTCAGCTCCTGCCTGCCCCAATGTCCTGCGGCTCGTGGACTGGTTTGACCATCCCAGCCACTACGTCATGATCCTGGAACGCCCAGATCCTTGCCAAGATCTGCACAGATTCTGTGAGGAGAATGATGGCTGTCTGAATGAGAGCCTGGCTAAGAAAGTGCTGGTGCAGCTCATCAACGCTCTCAAACACTGCAAGAGCCGCAGGGTTTTCCACCGGGACGTAAAGCCACAAAACCTGCTCATTTGCACCGATTCACACGAGATCAAGCTGCTGGACTTTGGCTGTGGAGACCTGCTTAAGGACTCAGTGTACAAATCGTTTGCAGGTGGATGTTCTTATGTGATCATCTAATAGATGAGACATCTCTCTGTTTTGGACCGGAAACTTTTCAGCTGATCTCTTCCTCTTCTTGGGTCTCTCAGGCACTCCTTCATACACCCCTCCTGAGTGGTTTCATTCCCACAGATATCGTGCTGGACCTGCTACTGTTTGGTCACTGGGTGTGACGCTCTACAACCTCCTGTGCGGTTCTGTACCTTTCAGAAGCGCAAAGAGGGTCCGCAGACTGCGCTTCCCTAGTCATCTGTCTGCAGGTAAGAGATAGCAAACATTCAGTTGTTCACAAAGAGGAGACAGAAATCGTGGCCAGAGCAAGAAGTTCATGTTGTGTTATTGAAGTCAAGTACTGTGTTGTATGTAACAGATTGCCGTCATTTGATAAGATGGTGTCTTAGAGCAGCAGCGGACGACCGTCCCAGCTTACAGGACATTGAGCGGCATCCCTGGTTACACTGCACAGGTGGCCAATCACATCACACCTCTCTGAATGACTCTGTGTTCAATGCGTTTTTCTATCAGGATAAATGTAGACAATCGGTTGTAATTATTCACATAGGCTGAGCTGAAGTGTGGTGCACAGGAACGGCAGAGACAGCTGGACACCTGCAGTGAAGACGAGTGTTACCTGGGTCCATCCTTAAAAATATTCTTGTTTGTCGTAGGACCGACCCAATTATTATTATTTTTTCCTTTTAGTCCGACCGACTTGGTGGTTGTAAGCTTGTGTTAAGACCGACCGATTTTTTTTTACTCTTCAAACAACTAATACAAATGCAATAAAACAATATAAATTATATTTTAGTAAGTATTGTGAATATAAATTGCTTAGGCCAACATACAAACGTAGGCTACGTTCTTTCTTTTAAATAAAAACGCGTGGCGTCGTCTATGATTATTAGGGCTGTAACGATATGTGATATGAAACCGAAATCACGACACTCAGATCCACGAACCTGTGTCGCGGTGTGAGAAGGCAGAATCGCGACACAACCCTTCCAACTCCCAGAGTTATCCTTCCCGTCCAGATCCAATGCTACCACATCTTTAAATTACTATTGTGCAATTCCAGTGTTATGGACGTGACATTTGCAGTCAAAACTTGAAATATAAATTATCAGAAGATGCATTTAATACCAATATATTGAGACGTCTGTTTATATATCCATACTCCCTTAATAAAGGAGTCCAGATATTAGAAAAAAATCAGTCTACACATACGTTTTATATTTAATACGAGGGAAATACACATGCGTTACGGACATGACAAAAAATCTTTTAACTTTTAGGTGGCAAAATATTTTTTTGTAATTCCGTGAATTACACTTCGCAAACCAAAAGTAATACTACCCACCGGATGAAGAAGGGTTGGCAATTTGAGTTTGCATTTATGAGGAAAAAACAATGTTACGGACGTGACAGTTCTCCGTTACGGACGTGAGTGCTCTGAAAGCGGCACTAAAAGACTGCTTTAAAACTTTCACAGAGACCTCAAACAGGCACTTAAAACGCCAAATATTAAGGATTGGCATATCAAGCAAAATAATATTCGATGATTGTTCGAACACATTGAATCTTGAAGAAAAATATAGACCTAAATATATAGGGCAAAATATTTTTAAGGATGGCCTGGACATCAGGCATTTCGTGATGCTCTGCTTCACTCTGGACCGTGAAGGACTCCATATGGATGCTGGAGGAGCTGAATACGCAGCGCCAGCTAAAACCATGATGCTCATGGGGACACTTCCCTTAACACCTGATGTAGGCCTACTCATTACATCATAAGAAGAATGGCATCTACGCTAATGTTAGTCTTTCTGTTTATTCCGAGATTTACTGAAGTCAGCCGGATCCGGGCCGTATCCAGATCAGATGGTGGACCTGCGCCTGGACCCATCCACAACACATCTCTGAGGTGCCAGCCTCATCAGCCCTGTGAAGGCCTCATCGACACGACAGCCATCGGCACTGATCCTCAACAAACTCGTCTCCATACCGGCGTGATGACTCTGACTTCCAACCAGATGGAACTGAATAAATATTCTGAATGTTCTGATCCAGTCTGACATTTGACCTATAATGCTGCCTGAATCATGATCTACTGATGAATGATGACTGTTCGTTCATTGGCCAGAGGAGAACCGGCCCCACCTGAGCCTGGTTTCTCCCAAGATTTTTTTCTTTATTTTGCCACCTGATGGAGTTTTGGTTCCTTGCCACTGTTGCCTTGGCTTTTGGCTTGCTTAGTTGGGGACATTTAATATTCAACAATATTATTGATCTGCCTTACTTAATGTGAACGATGATGCAATTTTCTTCTAGAAACAAACTTTGTTGTATTATTTTCATGTTATCCCTGTGAAGCTGCTTTGATACAATCTGTATTGTAAAAAGCGCTATATAAATGAAGGTGACTTGACTTGATAAAAGAACATATAGACACTTTATAATCTTATTAGATAATTGCATTTGAAAGAGAAGTAATTGCATTACTTTCAATGAAAACATTTGAAATAGATTTGTAAAAGGTGTTTTAATGCATGTTTGTATTTTTTTTTTGGTTTTTGTTGCATTTACACTGTTCTGACCACTAGGGATCACTGTGGAGACAGGTGTCGGATTGTTTCGAAGCCTCGACACAATACGACACATTTGGTTAAACTGTTTCAGTGTTCCACGAAGCCTCAATCTGCCCATCACTAGCATGTACAGTAATTATTTTAATAAGGGAGGGTGACAAAATACTAGCCTGGCTAACGTCAGACCTCTCAACGCATTCTCATCCTAGGGCGTCATATAACTGACGCTTTTGACATTTCGTCTACATCCAACGCACGTGGCACCCTTTAGTGTCAATATGAGACGCAGATAACTTTGTTCGGTTATAGGTAGGTTTAGGTCTGGGGTAGGGTTAGGGTTAGACCGCTAGGAGGCGCCTTCTGGCCCATATCTATCTGCATCTCATATTGACGCAAAAGGGTGCCATGTGCGTTGGATGTAGACGAAATTTCAAAAGCGTCAGTATATGACGCCTTGGGATGAGAACGGGCTGGACCTCTTTCTCATTGAGACGTGGTCTGGGAACCACATGTTCATTTTCTCATATTTGAGGCGTGGTTTACGAATGCCCAGAGCCGTTTATTAGGCGCTACGAATGTCTATCAAATGCGCCTGTACTGTGCTCATAGCCAATCGTTTCAATTATACCAGATGACGTATGTAGAGCGGCAGAAATTCAACGAGGAAGAAGACGAAATAAACTTGCGTTCTAAACTACTTAGAACACTATCTAAGGCTGCATCGAAAGGAAACTTCGCATCTGCTGCCATGTTGGATCCATAGATATAAACAAACTGCTTCGGTGTGTCGCATAGACGTCGTCATCGTCTTGCTGCTCCCTCCCCGTTCTGTGATTGGTACCCTCGCGGAGGCGAAAATCTGGTCCATGGAATCCAGGCTGCCTAGCAGCGTGAATAAAATCGCGCTGCGCACAAGGCAGCATGGGGAAACCCAGGTTAACAAAATACAAGCATTAAAACATAATGTAACAAATCCACTGGAAGTGAGTGTAGACTTACCAAAGTGCAGTTTTATTTAAATTCAAACATGAACAAAATACCAACTAAACAAAGACATGACTTCCTAAACTTAAACATGAACAGAACTCACCAACAGCAGTTAAACTGACAATATTTGACAAGATACAATGGAAACGTGAGGGCTATTTATACACAAAGTCTAATGGTTTAACAAGACAAACCTGAAAACAATGAACCAATGAGAACGTGACACATGGAACAAGGGAACCAATCAGAATGTGACACATGAACAGGGGAAGCTCACGACAAGATCACGTGACGGGAATCACATGATAAACCAGGAAATCATGACTATGAAAATTTACAAAATGAGACATGAAAACAAGAACATGAACAAAACTCTAAACCAAATGCGACACAAGGCAGTATTTAAATTAGAACAGGGAGACGAATAAGGAAACCTGATTAATTTCATTGAGAAATTTGTCATGGGCAACAAGTTTGCCATTACAAATAAGCACATAACATACTCAACACATATTCACACAGCCTCTTGCCATTAATGTACATATAAACACACAATAACATGTCCACCCATATACATTCAACAGTCTTACAACACAAAACAGCCTATAATACAATATACTGTAGAATATCAACATGACACTAGAATTTAAACCTAAAAGCATTAAGGTAAAAAATGTATGCAAAACACAGAAGAGACTCAAAATTGGCAGTTATAAATTAGGGTTGGTTTATATTGGTTATATATTGTTTTCTGGAACCCGTGTACTAATTGCTAAAAGTGATTGAAAGCAGTGACTTGGAAATCTATTTACAGATACAAACAGGATACATTAATTAAAGCAAATTAATTTGAATAAAAAAGTAATTAAATGGAATAAAAGTCAAATCGAAATTGTTTGTAGAATTTGTTCAGCCTCCCTGGTAACAGCTTCAAGTTAAACATTACTATGGCAAGCTGTTTTAACATTTAATGCACTTTTTATTTTACTATATCTCTTTACATCAATATTTTTTTCTACTTAAAAACTATAATTTTGTTATTTTACTAACCCAACTAATTACTCATCTGGGCTTTCCAATAGGTTGCACGTAAGGGGGGAAAAAAGTAGCACGATTCTTTCTGCTAGTTGGGCAGAGAAGCTGTGTACAGCTTTGCAAGAATCGCCAAAAATTCCGTGATGGGCCCCCGGAAGAATTAAGTTAAGGAAAAGGTTGTGGGTGGGCTTACGTTGCCATGACACGCGGGACAACAACGGGATTGGGTTTAGGAGAAAAAGAACGGGACGGTTGGGTTTAGGAAACTTTAGGAAACACACAGGACACGATCCCTGGTCTCCTGGGTGAAAAATCCTGTATTGTTTGACCCATCCACCACCCTATCCAACCGGATTTTCAGCCTTTCATACTACTCGCTACCGTAGTCGCTCTTAATGCTACAGAATTGTGCTGACCATCACGAAAAAAAAAACAGATAAACGTGTCCATGTAGGCTACTGTACACGAATCAATAGATTCAATTACGTGACCATTTCACGAACTGCCGTGAGACTGGGCTGGTCTGACAGGGTGGGGGGCGTGGCATCACGATGGATGATGATATCGCCCATCGGCACAACCCTAATCCTAGTGCCTATTTATTGTGTATAATTAATTTTCATTCTATACTAGTACCTATTTAATAGATACTAGTAGTTATTTGTTAGGTACTAGTACTTATTTATGAGACACTAGTATTTTTTTAATTGTAACTAGTAACATTTCTTATGTTACTAGTCAAAACTGTTTTTTTACTCGTCTTATGTTATGACTAGTCAGAACGACCACTGTAGAGTTCAATTAAAAATCTTACTAGTAAAATAAAAAATCTTAGTAACATTTGAAATAAATACTAATATCTAATAAATAGGCACTAGTATCTAATGAATAAGTACTAGTATATAAGAATAAGGACTAACTAATGAATAAGTACTAGTATCTAATAAATAAGTTCTAGTATCTAATGAATAAGTACTAGTATATAAGAATAAGGACTAACTAATGAATAAGTACTAGTATCTAATAAATAAGTACTATACCAATTTAATAGGCTCTAGAATCTAATTAATAGGTACTAGTATCTAATGAATGAGTACCAGTCTCTAAAAAAATAAGAACTATCTAATAAACACCTACTGTGTCTTTTAAAAAGGTACTAGTATCTAAAGAATAGGCACTACCTAAAGCAGGGGTCACCAAACTAAGGCCCGCTGGCCGAATCAGGCCCGCCACCCCCCTTTGACTGGCCCCCCAGCCCCTCTGCCCCCCACTACTTGAACCGGCCCTATGAGGCAATCCCCAAAAGTCGTCATGGACGGTATGTCATGGTACGGGCGTCACAGTTTGGTGCATACATCTACACGGAGAATACAAGGTATAAAAATAAATAAAACTTGCGTGCAATTTAATTAATGTAATGCGGAACTACTGTTAGATACGCGGATTCTTAGGGACACCTAATCTGTTGCTCCGCCTTAGCTCTGAAGCAGGCTGCAGTGTAAAGATTGCAATGCTGGAATATGTTGAGAGAGAGGTGTGGGCACGATCGAAAAGTCGTAAAGTGTTTACTTATATTTGTGTGTGTGTGTGTGTGTGTGTGTGAGTGTGTGTGTGTGGCGCGGCCGCGATCGAACAGTGGAAACATAAAAACATACTCCGTCATTTAGTTTATGCAGGACATCATTCAAACTGCAAAGTGATTAAGTTAGGCTACTGTTAATTACATTTTTAAGGAAAACAAATATATTAATCTGAAATGTAGCACATTAATTTTCAATTAATTCAGGTACAATTACCAAACATATCAAGGTATTTTTATTAATTGAATTAATGAACTAATTATATAAAACTATTGTCATGCACTACAAATAAACTGGTTCTATGCCTTTACTTTATTAATAAAACTTATTTAAAAAAAATACAAGGCTTAAGACATTTATTTTTCTTTTGGTGGTCCAGCCTGAGACATGCACAAGCCTTCTGCATTTTTGTTTTGCTTTTCCCTTCATTGTACCCAACCGTGATGTCTGAACCGAGGTATGAACCAAACCGTGACTTCTGTGTACCGTTCCACCCCTAAAAGAGAGTGCAGAGTTTTCAAAGAACAGTGGACCAACGATTATTTGTGAAGAATAACTTTAAATAAAACAAAGTGTGAAGACTCAAGTCTCAATTACAACTTTTGCAAACCACTAGTAAAGATAAACAAATATGTGCCAGGAATCAAGTGTTGATATAGTAGTGTGGATATAGTAGTGGGGATGGCTGTGCCATGCAGGCTAGTAATCTCTACTACACAATGAGGCCTGCTGGTGGTCATTTTGGTCTGGGTCATACAATTCTATGTTATATAGCTGACCCGGCCCCGGCCCCCCATCACAGTCAGGAACGATAATGTGGCCCCCAGAGAAAAAAGTTTGGTGACCCCTGACCTAAAGAATAAGCACTAGTACTTAATGGAATAGATACTAGTACTAGTAGCATGAAAAAAGATACTAGTAGGTTTTAAGGATTAAATGTTAAAACGGCTTGCCATAACATGAAGGAGTATGTGATGAATGTGAAGTAACTGCAACACAGAAAAAAATAATGAATTACATTATAATTTTGGAATTTCACATCAAATATATCAAAAGCATGGTAAATATTACGGTAGCTGTGCTTTTACTATACATAAGGTTATACAGTAACTGTGGTAATAGCACGGTAAGGGTTATGGTTACTGTGCTATAACTACAAAATACCAAAGTAGGACTTCTGTAACTTTGGTAAAAGCATGGTAATGTTTGGTGTTACTGTACTATGAATACAAATTACCACAGTAGAAGTACAGTTTTAGTTACTACAATGGCCGGAGTGGGATCCATTTTCAGCCTGGGATTTTAATGAGACCACTAAAATGTCATGTTACACAGCTGTATAAAAACATTGATATTGTCTTGATGGCTTTTCTTACTTTGGAAGGGAATATTGATTGCCTCACAAAAATAATAACTCATTTACTTTTAAAAGCAGACGGATAATTCAAAATGTTTTCCGTTATTTTGACAGAAAAACAATAAAGAACAATCAAGAAAAAACATACCGTAGTCAGAACTAAAAGATGTGAACTTGCAAGCCCTGTCTGTGAAACCAGGGCTATATTTATTTTATATTTATTATTTAATTAAATATCATACCTATTATTATTATTTATTTACATGTATATTACAGGTCATACCCTCAGTATTAAACAGTCTCAGTGATTATGCAGATTTAGTTCTTAATAGAGCTTTAGGCAGAAGATGAGCACTGCTGCTGGACCTGCTCAGTTAAAGTGTTCCCATTAAAACTGAACAGGCATCAGCGGCTAACCATCATTGCTCTAACATTCTCTTCATGAAATATAAAATTATCTGGCCCTTATTTAATAAAATTCAGCTTTAAAATGACCAATCTCAACATAAAGCTTCCCATATTCCTCCCCAGCACTCCAACCCCTTTTACACTGACATTTACGCACCATTTACTCACAGCACAGCACCATTTACTTACGCTTTGCCACATTTACGATTCATTTAGGGCCATTTCCTCCTTGAAGGCTTGAAAACACTTTTTGAAGAATATTTGTAGAAAATAAACATTGTCAGTGAAGAAACCAGAATTAGCAACATAAAGTCTGATCTTACAGTGTTCATTCTTTCATGGATCGTCTCAGAGCGTTCTAACCATTAACCATTCAGAAATGTTGTCTACATGTTGTCACTTCTTATTGTGTCTCTCCATCATTGTCTGAATCTGGTTTGAACATAAAAGGCTAAAAGTTTTAGAAATTTTCAGTTTTCAGGTTTTCAATTTTCAGCTGTTGTAGCTCCGCCCTCGGTGCAGGAAGCAGCAGCTCATTTGCATCCAGACACAAAACGATGCATTTTTGCTCACCCTCAAAAATTGACAACTTTAACATGCTATATAAAAATATCTGTGGGGTATTTTGAGATAAAACTTCACAGACACACTCTGGGGACATCAAAGACTTATTTTACATCTTGTGAAAAGGGCATTATACCACCCCTTTAAGCAAGTAAGACTGACGTCAAACAAGAAAAGAAGAAATACAGTGCCCTCCACAATTATTTAACCCCCTGGTAAATATGATCAAAATTGGCTGTAAAAATAAATCTGCATCGATTATCCTTGTGATCTTTCATTCAAAAAATGTGCAAAATTCTAACCTTTCATTGAAGTAAAAGAATTGAAAGTGGGGGGAAATCACATTATGAAATAAATGTTTTTCTCCAAAACATGTTGGCCACAATTATTGAAACCCCTAGAATTTTTTACGAGTAAAATATCTCTGAAGTATATTCCCATTATTATTTACCTTTTTTAGTACACCAGGGTGACTAGGAACATGAAACTGTCCAGCTATGACTTCGTGTTTCACAGGAGTTTAAATATGAAGAAACACAAAGGCCAAATCCCCTTAATCATCCATCACAATGAGTAAAACCACAGAATACAGTTCTGATGCGTAGCAAAAGATTGTTGAGCATCACACACTAGAAAGTGGCTGTAAGACAATAGCTAAAGAATTGAAAATCCCCATTTTGACCATCAGGGCAATAATTAAGAAGTTATAACCAACTAAAGATGTTATGAATCTGCCAGGAAAAGGACGTGTGTCTATATTGTCTTAATGCACGGCGAGTATGAAAGTTTGAGTGGCCAAAGACTCTCCAAGGATCACAGATGGAGAATTGCAGAGATTAGTTGAGTCTTAGGGTCAGAAAGCCTAAAAAAAAAAAATATCAAACAACCCCTACATCCCCACATGTTGTTTGGGAGGGTTTAAAAAAAAACCTCCTCGCTCATCCAAAAACAAATTCCAGCAAATTTAATTGTCAGACACGACTGGATCTTCAAACAACACAGGGTTCTGTGGTCAGATGAGACTAAAACAGAGCTTTTTGGCAGCAAACACACTAGATGGGTTTGGTGAACACAAGGATAAAAAGTACCCTATGTGTACAATTTAATATACCATTGGATCTTTAATGTTGTGGGCATATTTTTCTGCTGGAGGTCCTGGACTTCTTGTTCAGATACATGGCATTGTGGATTCTATCAAATATCAACAGATAAAAAATCAAAACCTGACGCCTTCTGCTAGAAATCTTATAATATGCCGTGGTTGGATCTTCCATCAGGACAACGATCCAAAACAAACATCAAAATCAAAACAAAAATTTGTTGTGGAGCACAAAATGAAGCTTCTGCCATGACCGTCTCAGTCCTCTGACCTGATGAGTGGGCTGAACTGAAGAGGAGAAGCACCAACATGGATCTGGGAATCTGAAGGATCTGGAGAGATTCTGTGTGGAGGAATGGTCTCTGATCTCTTGTCAGTTATTCTCCAAACTCATCAGGCATTATAGGAGAAGACTCAGAGCAGTTATCTTGGCAAAAGGAGATTGCAAAAAGTATTTAATAAAAGGGTTTCAATAATTGTGGCCAACGTGTTTTGGAGAAAAACATTTATTTCATAATGTGATTTTCCCCCCACTTTCAATTCTTTTACTTCAATGAAAGGTTAGAATTTTGCACATTTTTTGAATGAAAGATCACAAGGATAATCGATGCAGATTTATTTTTTACAGCCAATTTTGATCATATTTACCAGGGGGTTCAATAATTGTGGAGGGCACTGTATGAACAGAAGCGGTAAACACTGTCTAACTTCTGGTTTAACAGAAACCTTTTCATTTTCCTCAGTAAAGATTACTTAAACTGCATCACTGTATAAATGGAAACTTTCATCCTTCATATCTTAGAGTGAGTTATGATGCGGATGGAGTTTTTAATATCCATGTGACAACGGCAGTCGATATTTCATTAAGATGAATGTAAGCAACAGACTAAAAATGTCCCATGACAAATCAGCGTATATGAAATAAAACAAGATGTGCAGACAAACACTGAATACCCTGCTCTGCCTCACAGCACTGATAAAAGAAATATTATCCAGATCAGTTAAGATCATATCAGTGCTGACACTCGCTCACACGTCCTCACACACGCGACACGAATGATGACTTAGAGATCAGGCCGTTCCAGATCCAGTGCTGTTTTCACCCAGATGGCTGGTCAGTTTGGGAGGTTTGGTGATCAAATTCAGAAACCAATGTTAAAACCAACCCAGCCATGGAGTCAAAAGGTGTCAGGTATCGCTCCTCTGCATTCTGAGTCGACTCAAAGGAAGAGGAAGCGTCCGAGCTCTGTGACTTTGAGGCTGTTTTTGAGCAGCATTCCTCCGTGTATGAGTGTAGCGAGTGACCTGAGGTCGAGAAGAGAAGGTGTAGCGTTGTGGAGCGTCCACTGCTGTCAGAAATGAGATATGTCTTTGTCCATCCCAAATGACTCAGTCCTGATAAACTATGAGTCTTACCCTCAAGAAGAGACACGGCCCAATAACATTTTATAAGACATCGGTCTCGTCTCTGTAAACTGAGGGGAAATGAACAGTTTTATTACATTGATCTTCACTTCAGCTAGAAACAATGTTTTGACTTGTGTTTCCAACTCTCTGAAGAATTTGTCTTATTTTTATCTTTTTCTGCTGGAAGCATCATGACGCATAATTTTGACATGAACAGCAAATTCTTGAGACTCTAAAGCCATCAACACAATGTCTAAAACGGGTAATTAATACCACAGCAAACATAATAAGTGCATTAGTGGTTCTGAGTGGTGTCTTTAGATGGAGTTTGATTTGCATAATAAATGAAGTCAGTTATTCCCTCGTTTCATCCAAGACAATTATCTGTTCATCTGCCTTACCTGATCAGCTGGATTTTCCTCATGTGAAACAAGATAAGAGGAACTCAGGTTCAAATTCCCTCCAGTATCAACTTGAGTGAGAGCCATGAACTCTCTGGCTGCTCTGATATGATCGGCAGTATTAGTTCATTAAACAAGAAATTACTATTGAATTACTTCCATTTTAGACACAGTAGCCTATTACAAGTTACTTTGTCTAGTTTTGTTTAACCAGTTAAAGTAGTTCCAAACGAAGCCACAACGGTCTCTGAGAAACAGTAGTGGTGCTTCAATCCTGAATGAATCAATGTTTTTAAGCCAATCGGTTGGGCGAATGATTCAACAACAGTTATTTTTCTTCTTTCAGCAAATCTGTCCATCCAAGACAACTATCTGTTCATCCATCTCTTCTGTTCAGCTGGAAATTCCCCCATATATGAAACGATAAGAGGAACTTTCAAATACCTCTCCGGTCCTACCAAAATGAGAGCCATGATCTCTGGGCTCTGTTCAGATTTAAAAAATTGTGTAGTGTGTTACAGTCTAATCGATCTTGAATTAATCGCTACATAAACTCAAATGGGAGAATCTTGCACAATATTGCCCTGTGGTTGCATTAAAAACCCACCTGATTATTGTCAAAATGATCAAGGTTCACATACAGAAACACTTGGGTTGTTTGTCTTCAGGGATATCTGAACATTTAGTGCTTGTGTATCTCTCAGTGTTTCCTCAGTAATTGAGCGTTATTCGGATGGGACTATAGTTTAACGAGAGGTGGGGTAAAACAATAATTAGCTTCTCTGTGATTTTAGTCCCGTCCGAATGTGCCATCTCAGTAATCATTACGGACAATATCAGTAAAGATTACGGCGATTTTTACCTTCAGTAAAAAGGTCCGGAAAAATTACCTCAGGTAATCCTAATCCCATACGAATCGACCAATATGTATGTAAATATTTCATCATTTCCTATTTAAAAGTTGTTTTTCGCTTTATTTCAAGTATGGAGACGCTTGGAAAAGCATTCAGTTGCGCTCTAGACGCTGGGAAAAGTCTGTGGCAAAACTCAAGTGTTTTCCACATACCATTCAGATCAGAAAGAAGATTGAAAGCACTTGTTAGAGGCACGACATTTTTTTTAGCGTTAGGTAAGTGCCTATTACCAACACAATCCAATATGAAGTTAATTAATACATCGTTCGACCGGACATAATAGGTGTGTTTGCGCACGTGATATCAGGAAGCAACGTAATACGCACATGACGAAATGAGGGTGACGGCGATGTACAAATCAAGTTACCCCTCCCACTTCTGCTAGTTTTACCAGTAGCACCTCACTGCAGTACACGAGATCCAGGGGGCGGAGTTGGATCCAGATCTAAGGGGTGGAGATTGGTAGGTTTAGGTATACGTAAGGTGGGAGGAGTTGGATCTGGATCCAACTCCTCCCCCTGAATGTCGTGTTCTGCAGTGAGGACCATCTCAGTTTTACTGAGATATCTTACTCCATCTACCCTTGTAAAGTTAATCCCGTCCGAATAGGGCTAGTACGCTTGTCTGCTGAAGTTACTGAGGCAAGGCTGACATAACAAGCTTTTTCTTTCTCAAAGATACAGTCCAGAACGCTCTGCCTCCTGAATGTCCTGTGCCTGTGCTCAGTGAAAAGGTTTTCCTTTGAAGAACTCCCTTAGGAAAGGAAATGTGTTTTTCACCTATAATGATTTAGGGATTCACTCTCAACCTTCCAGCAGCTCAACCTCTCTGCTGTGACATTTGTAATCTTCTAAAACTCCTCAAAAATTTATGAGACATAATAATAGCAGAGTTTTGAGGTTGTTAAGAGTTTATAATTTCTTGAGGACAGTGTGCTATTTTTTTTCCTCATTGATTAATTTTTAAGTGGTGCATGATAACATTTTTCAGCTGTCGGTCTGATATATACAGTACACATTTTATGTTTTTGTAAACTTTATACTTTTAAAAGCAATACTCTATTCAAGGACAGCTTTTAAAGGGACAGGAACATTCTGTCCTACAGTAGGTCTGTTTTGATCTGGTGCTGAAATGCTTAGGTTGACAGATATAATAAAATGACCAGTTATATGGTCCCCAGAGTCAGAACAATTGCCAGTAAACAGTCAATTCTATTCATAAATTGAAACAAATGCAAAGTTCCCAAAAATGAGTAATATATAAATCTGACAACAACTGTCTGTTATTGGTTTTCCACTCAACATATTCCCCACAGAGCGCTTGAGTAGGAGTCCGCACTGTGGGACTGGCAGGTATTAGCTACAGTCATTTTTGAGGTAGTAAGCGAGGCAGGCCCCATGGTGAATTGAGATTTTAATTGGGACAGACAGAGCAGTGCAGTCAGTGTGAACAGCCTGAGGCAAACAGAAGATGGCGCCACAGTCATATTGTTCTTGGATCAGCTGAGCCAGTATGGCAAGCCATTTTGACTTTTATTCATTCCCAGGATATGAATTTGTGATATGAGCAATACAATTTTCACATGCTTATTCTTGATATCAGGAATTCGATTTCTACTAGTAACAATGGCAATTTCTGATATCAGGAATTACATTTCCACTTGTACAATTTTTAATTCTTGATAGGCTATCAACAATGACATCATCATCACTCGCAGAAATATGAATTTTTGATATCAAGAATTTCATTTCAACTAGTAAAAACTATAATTATTGATATCTGTAACTGTATTTTCACTAGTTAAATGTCACATAAGGCTGCCATTCAAATTCAATCGCTGATATCACGAGGAAATATTCTTAGTTGAAATTCCAATTTCACATGAATACAATTCATACTAGTAAAAAATCATAATTTTTTATTACTTATAAATTCCTGATATCAAAAACTAAATTTTCACTAGTTGAAATGTTAATTCTTTATATCTGTAAATTTAATGTTACATTTGTTATTTCTGATATCTGAAAATGTGTTTCTGATATAAATAATTAGGAGATTTCAGATATCTAAAATGGCTTTAATAACAATCACATTCATGAAACCAGAAATTAACATTGTAATTAACATTGTATTGTATATAATTAACATTGTCACTAGTAATAATTCTTCCTGGTAGCAATTCAATAGTTGATATCAAGAAAAGACATTTGCACTAGTAAACATGTAAATAATTATATCAAAGAATATATATCAAGAATTAGATATCAAGAATACTAGTTGAAATTAAATTCTTGATATCAAGAATTCATATTTCTGTGAGTGAAGACATCATTGTTTATAGCCCATCAAGATTTTACATTTTTACTAGTGGAAATGTAATTCCTGATATAAAAAAAATGCCTTTGTTACTAGAAATCTATTCCTGATAGAATGATCATTTTAACTATAATGAAAATTGAATTGTTGATATGAAGAATTTATATCCTGGGAATTAATACAATTCAAAACAGCTTGCCATAGAGGCAGTCAAGTGAACGACACGCAAAGAGGCTCAACCCTGAGGGTGTCATTAAGCTGTCGCAAAAGAGGAGAGCACAAGTTGTCGGTTTAGAGAGCCACAAGCCTTGTGGAAGTCAATATTTTGAAGGCTAACTCATTAGATTTGTCTTCATGACTTTCTAATAAACTCAGCAGGGATGTAGTAGCCTATAAGGAACTTTTCTGGCTTATTTTGGAGATTATTGATTAAGCGATTTCCCAAATAAGCAATGGCGAGGTCCTTATGCCACTTGCTTATTTAAAAAAATAAATAAAGATTTGCCGTAACATTAATGCAAAACTATTCTATGCCTTGTCTATCGATGTTAAGAAAAGTTTCCCACTTTTTTATCATGTTTTTCCCTGATGTTTCACCATCTTCTGACTCACAGAAAATCACCCAATCTTCCCACACGGTGCCGTGGAAAGTAGAGGGAGCAAATTAGGTGGCTATTTCAGTCTTCTGTAGCTGGAAAGGTGATATCTTCTGCATCCATCTTTCTGAGCATGTGAAAAATTAATTAGGGATACGTACCTGGTGTTGCTCGAAGCAAATGGTACAATGCATAAGTCATCAGGACAGATTGCTGCCTGTCACCTGCACAAAAAGTCACAGCGTTAGGCTCATTAATGGCATTCATAGATTTGCCAAGGGAAAATGCCAAAGTGTGTGAGAATGACAGCCTGGACATGCTGTTCCCACACACTTGCCTCGAACTGTCTGTTGTTTTTCTGTACCTCGTTCGCTCACTAGCAGAGGTGGATTGTATTTATCTGTTCCTCATCTACCTCCTCTGCCAAAATGACAGGGTTATCATCAAAAAATAAACAAATATGGTACATATACAAATACAGTGTATTACTTTCATAAAATTATTCTGTATGTTTTTTTTATTAAATATATTTATATATAAATATATTTATTTTATAATAAATATCAATCCACTTATTTCCTAAAACTTGCATTAAAACGTTATATTCTTGTATATATAAATATACAGTATTTATATTAAAACTAGTGCTGTCAAATCAATTAATTGTGATTATTTGCATCTAAAATAAAAGTTTTTGTTTATTTAATATATGTGTGTATACATATATATATATATATATATATATATATATATATATATAAATGTGTGTGTGTGTGTGTGTGCGTATGTGTATGTAATATATACACTCACCTAAAGGATTATTAGGAACACCATACTAATACTGTGTTTGACCCCCTTTCGCCTTCAGAACTGCCTTAATTCTACGTGGCATTGATTCAACAAGGTGCTGAAAGCATTCTTTAGAAATGTTGGCTCATATTGATAGGATAGCATCTTGCAGTTGATGGAGATTTGTGGGATGCACATCCAGGGCACGAAGCTCCCGTTCCACCATATCCCAAAGATGCTCTATAGGCTCTATGCACGATCGCTTCCGCGTTTTGTCTCAGCCCGCCCAGTTACATCCGGTGCTGCGTCAGAAGCCGTTTTTGCATTAGGTGGAGATAATGGCAAATTACACTCTCTGTTTACAAGAACTTCCAGCGGTTAACGTGAATGATGTTAACAATATTGTGAGGCAGTTAACTGTCACAAATATGAGTAAGAAAGAGAAGTTCTTTAAATTAAAAAATTTCGAGCTACATCGACAACTTTGAGGGTGAGTATTCTCTCATATCACGCGAAATCCGACTAGCGAATCAGTTTCTAAAATCGTTGTCTCCGTTTCTGAGAAAATGAATTTTATTAAAGTGAATTGTCCTATAGAATGCGCTATGCGGAAGTAAAGACGCCGGCTGAGATCCTACCGGAAATATGTCAGCAGCGTTCGTGCATAGAGCCTATTGGGTTGAGATCTGGTGACTGTGGGGGCCATTTTAGTACAGTGAACTCATTGTCATGTTCAAGAAACCATTTTGAAATGATTCGAGCTTTGTGACATGGTGCATTATCCTGCTGGAAGTAGCCATCAGAGGATGGGTACATGGTGGTCATAAAGGGATGGACATGGTCAGAAACAATGCTCAGGTAGGCCGTGGCATTTAAACGATGCCCAATTGGCACTAAGGCCAATTGATGCCCAATTGTTTTCTAAAGTGTGCCAAGAAAACATCCCCCACACCATTACACCACCACCACCAGCCTGCACAGTGGTAACAAGGCATGATGGATCCATGTTCTCATTCTGTTTACGCCAAATTCTGACTCTACCATCTGAATTTCTCAACAGAAATCGAGACTCATCATACCAGGCAACATTTTTCCAGTCTTCAACTGTCCAATTTTGGTGAGCTCATGCAAATTGTAGCCTCTTTTTCCTATTTGTAGTGGAGATGAGTGGTACCCGGTGGGGTCTTCTGCTGTTGTAGCCCATCCGCCTCAAGGTTGTTCGGTTGTGGCTTCACAAATGCTTTGCTGCATACCTCGGTTGTAACGAGTGGTTATTTCAGTCAAAGTTGCTCTTCTATCAGCTTGAATCAGTCGGCCCATTCTCCTCTGACCTCTAGCATCAACAAGGCATTTTTGCCCACAGGACTGCCGCATACTGGATGTTTTTCCCTTTTCACATCATTCTTTGTAAACCCTAGAAATGGTTGTGCGTGAAAATCCCAGTAACTGAGCAGATTGTGAAATACTCAGACCGGCCCATCTGGCACAAACAACCATGCCACACTCAAAATTGCTTAAATCACCTTTCTTTCCCATTCTGACATTCAGTTTGGAGTTCAGGAGATTGTATGCATTGAAGCACGCCTAAATGCATTGAAGCAACTGCCATGTGATTGGTTGATTAGATAAATGAGAAATTGCATTAATGAGAAATTGAACAGGTGTTCCTAATAATCCTTTAGGTGAGTGTATATATACACACACACACACACACACACACACACACACACACACACACACACACACACACACACACACACACACACACACACACACACACACACACACACACACATAATATATAAATAATAATATACACAAAACTTTTATGTTAGATGTGATGAATCGCGATTAATTGATTTGACAGCACTAAAATAAACATACAAATATTATTATATAACCCTTGTGCATCGTTTAAATTTACTACCTTTCGTTATGTTTGTGGCTGAAAACAGCCACTACTTTAAACTGCTGTAAAAATGTATCAGATAAATATTTTTTTCAATTTTTTTTGCATAAATCTATTAATCAACCTCTGTCCTGCTCAAAAATACTAAATGTTTAAAAAAAATTCAGGATTTTAACTCTTTAATTGCCAAATTCGTAAATTATGTCACTGATTTGGGGGGGGAAAAAACACAAAATTACTCATTTTCAATATAAAATGTGATTGTGGACTGGATTTTTTTTTACCTTTTATCACAGTCTTGGACATGTCAAAGATTAGAAACAACATTGGTTTTGATGCATTGTTAGTTTTTGTGCAGCATCAGATTTTAACTTTTTCTCCCTCATTTACTGTTCGTGGCTGTTTTTGCCCCATTGACTTCCATTATAACCACATTTTTTGATTGCAAGGTCATGACACCATATAATCATGCATTTTTGATTGTTGGTGGTTTTCCCTGTTGGGAAGAGGTAAAATTTGTAATTTTTACTGTTGATAACCAGGTGGCACCATTAACCCTTTAGATAGGCCTGTGCCAAAAAAAGCTTAGTTTCTGGCTTTTACATGGAGTTATATGGAGTATAATAGCATAATAAAGTGTGTGTGTGTGTGTGTGTGTGTGTGTGTGTGTGTGTGTGTGTGTGTGTGTGTGTGTGTGTGTGTGAACTCACCTTGATGCGTCTGAGAAAATCAAAATATGCACCTCAGCTCTCAGATCTACATGGAGTAAACAAAAACAAAGTGTATTTATGCATCTGCTGCCTTTTGATGGTGAGAAATGCAGACTAAACAAAAACAAAGCAAGTGGTTTTAAACGCGTGCATGCAAGCCTGCTGGTCATTTGATGGTGAGAAGAGCAGCAAGCAACATGAGAAAGGGCTTGACTTGTAGTGAAGTTTTAGAGATGATTATGCAGCCTGACCCTTCCAGCGAGCTGCAGGATGTATCGTCTTCTCCCTCTGACACCACAGACTCAGGAGAGTCAGATCCTGATTTGGATGTGGCACCCTCATCATCCTCTCTAGCTTCCACTGAAGGCGAGGAGGATTCGGAGGATCCTGGATCTGGGTGGATTGGGAGAAACGGCGAAGTGTGGTTTTCCACCAACGCGGAGACAACTCCCTTTCTTCAGCCTGCCAGAGGCGTGACTCCAGGGCCGACGCGCTATGCCATTACAAGGCATAGTCATACATGTTTGTATGACTGTACAAACATGTATGTGTTGACGCAAGTCATGCTGACAATGAGGTCAATCATCTCCTCCGTAAAAAACAGATTCAACATGGAATCCATGTTCTGGACCCTTGCGAAGGCATAGCGCGTCGGCCCTGGAGTCACGCCTCTGGCAGGCTGAAGAAAGGGAGTTGTCTCCGCGTTAGTGGAAAACCACACTTCGCCGTTTCTCCCAATCCACCCAGATCCAGGATCCTCCGAATCCTCCTCGCCTTCAGTGGAAGCTAGAGAGGATGATGAGGGTGCCACATCCAAATCAGGATCTGACTCTCCTGTGTCTGTGGTGTCAGAGGAGGGAGAAGACGATACATCCTGCAGCTCGCTGGAAGGGTCAGGCTGCATAATCATCTCTAAAACTTCACTACAAGTCAAGCCCTTTCTCATGTTGCTGGCTGCTCTTCTCACCATCAAATGACCAGCAGGCTTGCATGCACGCGTTTAAATCCACTTGCTTTGTTTTTGTTTAGTCTGCATTTCTCACCATCAAAAGGCAGCAGATGCATAAATACACTTACTTTGTTTTTGTTTACTCCATGTAGTTCTGAGAGCTGAGGTGCATATTTTGATTTTCTCAGACGCATCAAGGTGAGTTCACACACACACACACACACACACACATACACACACACACACACACACACACACACACACACACACACACAAACACAAACACAAACACACACTTTATTATGCTATTATACTCCATATAACTCCATGTAAAAGCCAGAAACTAAGCTTTTTTTTTTGCACAGGCCTATCTAAAGGGTTAATGGTGCCACCTGGTTATCAACAGTAAAAATTACAAATTTTACCTCTTCCCAACAGGGAAAACCACCAACAATCAAAAATGCATGATTATATGGTGTCATGACCTTGCAATCAAAAAATGTGGTTATAATGGAAGTCAATGGGGCAAAAACAGCCACGAACAGTAAATGAGGGAGAAAAAGTTAAAATCTGATGCTGCACAAAAACTAACAATGCATCAAAACCAATGTTGTTTCTAATCTTTGACATGTCCAAGACTGTGATAAAAGGTAAAAAAAAATCCAGTCCACAATCACATTTTATATTGAAAATGAGTCATTTTGTGTGTGTTTTTTCCCAAATCAGTGACATAATTTACGAATTTGGCAATTAAAGAGTTAAAATCAATGATTTTTTTTTTAACATTTAGTATTTTTGAGCAGGACTGAGGTTGATTAATAGATTTATGCAAAAAAATTGAAAAAAATATTTATCTGATACATTTTTATAGCAGTTTAAAGTAGTGGCTGTTTTCAGCCACAAACATAACGAAAGGGTAGTAAATTTGCCCACAGTGTACTGTTGAGTTTTTGAAAAATTTCAAAGCATTTTCCCAAAATATGTGTCAAAATAAGATTTGTCACCAAAAATCATTCCATTTGCTGAAACACAGAAAAAGTTATGGCCAAAATTAGACTCAAAAATACCCCATAGTGGATGAAAACATCCCCAACAGCACATAAGGGATAATATATATTTATGGTATTTATATTTATATTACATGTATTTATATTAAATTATTTTTTTCTCATTTTTATGTAGTAAATAGGAATAAACAATCAGGTTGGTAATAGTTAAAAAAGGTAAACCATAAACCATAGGGCCAGCATGTGCAAAGTGTGATCTTTTTCTTTTGCAGGAGTCTTATATAAACACGAAACGGATGTTTCTGTGTGGGAATGGGTCACTGCAGCATTACCAAAAACTCCCAGAGCACCTGAAGCTGTCGCTGTACACAGAGAACAGGGCTGTGAGTAATGGCTGTATGGGATGCGGTCGCCACTGGAGAGGCTCACAGCCTGTCCTCCATATTTATGATGAGCACATCCTCTTTTTACTGTACTTCCTCTGGAATGTCATCTGTAACCTATTTAATTTTTCGCTCTAACTTTCATGTGAAGCAGTTTGGTGACACCCAATGCCTGATTCTCAAGTGTCCTTGCAAATATAGCACACAAGTTGTATATGGTCATGCTTTTTTTTGGAATTTAACAGCCTCTGGTCATGCTTTCTTTGTATTACGGAGCGCAGTGTGAACATTCTGTAAAATATCTCCTTTAGAGATTCACAGAACAAAGCCAAGGCCAAAATTTCCAGGTCCTGTTCCTTTAAGACGGCAAGCATTTGAGTTACATTTTTAAAGAGGCAGTTAACAAACATCACCACTGAAAAGTTTGGGGTTTGTTTTTAATTTATTTTTTTTATTTTTTTGGTTAAGAAATTAATACTTTTATTCTTTAAGGTTGCATTACTTGATCGAAAGTGACAAACACTTTATCACAGCTCCAAAAAAAAAAAACCCTGATTCAAATAAATGCTGTTCTTTTGAACTTTCTATTAATTAAAGAATTCTGAAAAGAATGGTTTCTACAAAAAATATTAAGCAACAGTTTTCAACATTGTTAATAATAAGCAGCAAATCAGCATATTATAATGATTTCTGAAGGACCATGTGACACTGACGACTGGAGTAATGATGCTGAAAATTAAGCTTTACATCAGAGGAATACATTTTTAAAGTATATTCAAGTAGAAAACAGGTATTTTATACAGATATTTCACAATATTATTATTTTTTTTTTTTGCTGTATTTTTGATCAAATAAATGCAGACGTGGTGAGAATATGAGACTTCTTCCAAAAACATTCAAATAATCTTACTGACCCCAAACTTTTGAATGATAGTGTAGAAAAAGTATGTGAACACTCCTTTCAATAAAGCTTTGGCTATTCCAGTATTTTCCAGTGTAGTGCACCATGTAGTGTATATGTACAGTAAAGATGTCACACACTGCTGCAGAATTGACAGAGCTGTTGGATTTCCTCATTCAGAATTTCATTTTCCTTTCATCTGCCTTAATTTAGTTTCAGAGCTCGCTTCTGCGTTCTATTTTGGGAGTCCATTTCTGAAGGTTTCAGGAGATTAGAGATGTGAGGCTGAAGCTCACAACAGCTCTTCTGTGCATGACCACGTACAGCTCACCAGAGACCACACATTTCTGCATGCCCAGACCCTCTGTCTGTCCAGACACACACACACACACAACTGACTCTTTATTTCTGTTACGTTTGGGCAGGGATGAAGTGAGGTGAGAATCCAGTTGCAACAAATTTTATTCAAAACCAAAACTAAGACAATCCATACCGAGAGTAAAACCAGGAACATGAAACAGCGCAAGAGCGCAACAGTACATGCAAAGACAACAACTGACAAACCAAGCCTGAAACACCGGGGAATATATGTACAGGATAACAAGAGGTTAACAAGGCACACCTGAAACTAATTAGTCACTATGACAACTAATGAGGGCAACTATGGCAACAAACACTGAACCAGGAAGTAAACACACAAACAACGGGGAACAGAACACACTTCAAATCAAGCGTCCACAAACACAAAACCCAGACATTGGAGCAGAGACCAGGATCATGACATTGCCCTATTTGCATAGCATGACATATTTTCTTCTGGAAACAAACTTTGTTGCATTATTTTCCTGTTATCTCTGTAAAGCTGCTTTGAAACAATCTGTATTGCAAAAAGCGCTATATAAATAAATGTGACGTAACTTGACTTGACTCAAAGGAGCGACTTCCAGACACTCCAAAACAGTCCACGAGGGACGTGGAGTAGATGTGGACCTGAGAGCGGAATGGAGGGCCTGGTCCATGGAATGGAGGAAGGTCTGGAGGTAGAAGTACTGCAGGTAGCCAGGACAGAGCAGGCTGGTCAGGTGTAGTGATGGGAAGTTCGGATCATTTTACTGACTCTCTTGTTCGATCTCGTTCGTCAAAATGAACTAATCTTTTTTCAAGTCATTTCGTTCATTTAAGGGGCTTTAAATGTTATACTTTTAACAGGCAAATTCCCCCAACACACCCACCTATGCAATCTTGATCATATTCTGAATTAGGAAATCATTATAATGCAGTCAAAAATAATTTACAGGGAAAATTACTTCAACTTCCGAGTCTTTCGTTCATTTGTCACGTGACAGATGCAATGAACAGATGCAGATGTTCAAGAACGACTCATCACTAGTCAGGTGGCCAAGGCGGATCAGGCTGAGCAGGTGTTGGTTAATTATTGATCTTTATATGTATTTCTGCAAGTGATGACGTCATTGTTGATATCAAGAATTAGCATTTTTACTAGTGTAAATGTAATTCCTGATATAAAAAAACTGAAGATCCCCACTGTAGATCAGATGGGACTGGTGACCACCACAGAGGTGCAGGCGGGACTGCAGACCACTTCAGGGGAATCAGCGAGACTAGGGAACTTGAGACAGAACAGGCAGGGAGTTAGGTAGCGATCTCCATGGTTGTACTGTATCTGCGCAGGCAAAGAGTTCTAGTGTGACCTCTTTATTTGTATCAGGGCGGACAAGATTTTCACAAGCGACATTCGTGGTCTTGTCAGGCCAGACAGGCCATTCGAGGATGACCTCCATGATTGTGTCACGGCTGGCAGGAAGTTTAGAGTCAGCCTCTGAGGTTATAGCCAAGCCATCAGGGGACACAGAAAGTTCAGAGGAAAATGCCACCGCTGCCTCGGGAGAAACAGGCGAGGCGTGTGGGAGCACAGAAGACACGGGAACAACCTCTGGGGCAGACAGTGCTGAGGCCGGCCGGATTGAGAGCGCAGAGGCTAGTGGGCTTGAGAGCCCAAGACTGCTCGCGCCGACATCAAAGGGGGATCCGCCACACTGGACATCGGTCTTGAACGTCTTGAGATGGGTCTGGTGGGAGGCATGACGGTCGAAGACTCTGGCATGGCAGCCATGTTGTGAAGAGGCCATTAATTGGGAAAATCGTATTATAGCCAAATTATTTAACGTCTATTTATGTACTGTAGACATAATTATTTGTTATGACATCCGCATCAAATATTCTAGAGCTCATGATAACTTTTGTTAACTCTACAATAAGTAAATCCACTTTACCAGCTAATTACTCTTCTACAGCGATACCAAAGCAATATATAGAGCTACTGCAAAAACAAAACAAAAAAAAACCTGAGGTTCAAACATTTATCGCGCTATAGATAGTCAGCTTGCTGACAATTCTGGAATTTCACTCAAATACAGGCTATTCTTGCTGTGTGTGTAAAACATACAATATGCTTCAAATGATTATTCATATGTACTGCATATGTACTGTAAATATGCACTAGACAAGACAATGTGATGTAGCCAAAGCCAAGATGTAACAATATAATTTTTCTTATAAATAAAATCATGTTTTGAGCTAAATGACCAGATGATAATTATTTTCAGATATATAATACTTTATTTGACTCAATAAGTACACTTGTAAAACAAATAAATTTAGTTGTGACCATGCAAACATCATTCTCATTCTATTAGTTTCATTTGTATAATCCAACAATCTCACACCCTTTACAAACTGAGGAAAACAGGCAAACACAAAAAGGTTCAAGTAGGCCAATCAGACCTTTTGGACGCGTGTCCACTGTACATATACATGTCCCTTATTTTAACATTTTCCAAACCAGAAAAACAAACAGAGGAAATTGCTGTTTGGTATTGAAAAATGGTTTTCAGTCAAATAACATTCAGTTGTTGCTCCTCTTAGATCACTTCATTGGCTTTTATAGTCATAGTTTTTCTAATAAGTCCGCCATTTTGTGATGACAATAAACTGTAGGGTGAAACAAGTTCCCAATTTCATCAGAATGGATTAAAACATTACAATTGCTGGTAAAGTTCTTTATGATGTTCTTAAATGGGCCCGGGTTCACTGACCATCAGACACAAGAGGAGGAGGAGGAGGAGGAGACCTGTTGGAGAGGATGAAGATGAATGGAAACAGACAGAGGTTATGTTCAGAATAGAATACTAGCTTACTGCTAAATGAATACTATGCAATATACAGTATGCTGTATACTATAAACAGTAAGTAAAGCTCACAAAACTTTTGTTTTCTTTTCGAGTGAACGCAAAGTTTCTCGGGAATAATCGAAATAATTTTGGATATTGTTGGTTATGCAGTTATATTAAATGTTCTATCTTAAGAACATTTTTGTTTACTTTCATACAATATCCAAATTTGGTGCTGTGTTGAGTTGTTTCTTTATGTCCGGTTTTGTTTCATGAACCACATCTATTTTGAATGCACATTTTGGCCCTGTTTACACCTGGTATTAAGATGTGTTTTGGTCGATTGGATCACAAGTGGACGACATTAAATAGAGGTATAAACGGGGTCTAAAACGCTTTGAGCTTTTCCACTTTCGACCACTCCCAGAGCTGGTCGAAAACGCATTAGACCGGACTGCTTTCGTAGTGTAAGCGCTCATTTGGTCGAATGCGTTCGAACAGCCACAAAAGACCGTCTACTCTCTACCTTTTAACCTAATGTATAAACATGGGAGGCGCTCTAGACAGACGGGATTTAAACTTTATAGGCTGATGACCCAAGCTTTGTTTGAAGACGAAAAACATACCAAGCACAATGTTCTCTCACCATTCTTGATTTCTAACACCCGCTCACAACGTTCGGCGTCACCTTGCGGCTGTCAGAGCAGAAACGAAAGCTGGTACTCTCCGTATGTTTTTCCGTCATCTCTGGGCATGTTCATATGTAAATTGCGCGAGCTTATTTTGTCCATTAGATTGAAAGATCTGAAAAACCCCATACATTTACCCGCCTATAGACCCTCTCCTCGAAGAAATCAGGACAGAAGTGGTTGAAAGTGGACAAAAGAGACGGATTAAAAAACCAGGTGTAAACGGGAATGTGTCTCCCTCGTCTACTTGTGATCTGATCGACCAAGACGCATCTTAATACCAGGTGTAAACAGGGCCTTTGAGAAATGTAGTAGTAAGCAGCATATTTTATACTGCAGAGATGGTGAGAGTAGTATGTTATTCTGAACATAACCAGAGAGCAAGGCATCACCACCTCACCACCTGACTGCTGTAGTCCTCCGTCACCCCGGTTAACTCCATCTCCTCCTCCGCATCTTTTCGCTCGTCGTCCTCCTGTTGCTGAATCTGTGAGGTTTTCTGTTGCTTCGTTCTCCTGCGTTGCTCTCGTTTCCTCTTCCTCTCCTCCTGTCGCTCCTGATGGTGGCAGTACTGCACGCGGCGTGAGAAAAGCTCCCTGGCGTACTCGTACAGCTGCACGTCTAGCGCATTGAGCTCCTCTATGCGCCTCCGGGTGGACGTCCCCACCGTGACCCCGGCCGCCCGGGTCCCGTTAATCTGAGTGAAGGCGGCGATGAAGTGCAAGCCGAACGTCCTCTCAAAAAGGAACTGTGTTTTGCGCTGGAACTCAGTCAGGCCGAAAAAGGCCATGCGCCGCAGGTTGCGCTTGGCGCTGCTGAGGAGCAGTTCGGCGCGGCGTTCTTCACTCATGGAGGACAGGTTGTAGCAGCCCACCAGGCTGAGATCGGCCAGCATGCGAGTCTGCCGGTTGTTGGCCAGGTTTGAGGGGCAGGCCATGAACTCCTCGAGAGACACGCCGGTCCAGTCCTCGCTGCTGTAGCAGGACGGCAGCTCGTCTGGGGTGGCAGGACGCCCGTCGCACATGTGAAGCGCCGTCTTCCACGTGGCACCGCGCTGCACGTGCTTCCACTCGCTCAGGTAACGTGACACGGGGTCCCGCAACAGCGTGATGTAGTAGAAGTTCCTGGGAAGAGAACACAGAGGATGAGGCATCTAGAAAAAAAAAGAAAAAAAGAAAAGTCTGTTTCTGTCTGAGTAAATGATGACAGAACTGCTACTTTTAGGTGAACTATTCCTAAGGATGTAGACCTCACAAAATGTTACTGTTAGTCAGGGTTTTGAAGCCACAGACCTCCAAATATAATGATTTGCTGGGAGGGACCCTCTTCCTAAACCTGCTACATATTATCATTCAAAGGATTGGGGTCGGTAAGATTTTTCTTTTTTGAAAGAAAGTAAATAAGAAATGAACACTTTTATTTGACAAGGATGCATTAAACTGATCAAATGAAGACGTTTATAATGTAACAAATGATTTCTATTTAAAAAAATGCAGTTCTTTGGAACGCTTTGGAACAAAAAAATGATCAAAGCTTCCACAAAAAATATTAAGCAGCACAACTGTTTTCAACATTTTAATAATTAATGTTTCTTGAGCAGCAAATCAGCATATCAGAATGATTTCTGAAGGATCATGTGACACTGAAGACTGCAGTAACGATGCAGAAGATTCACCTTTGCATCACAGGAATAAATTAAATATATTCAAATAGAAAGCTGTTCCTTTAAATTGTGATAATATTTCACAATATTACTCTTTTTTTATCAAATAAAGGAAGTCTTGGTGAACATAATAGACTTCGTTAAAAAAACATAAAAATATGTCTATAGTTCTGAGTAAAAAATCTAAATTGTACCAAACTTTTGAATGATATTTAATATAATATATTATGATAATTATAAATGTGTGTGAAATATAATCTGGGAAATATTTACTTGACAGTCTTTGTTCTACCCACCATTACAATAGTACCTGAAGAGAAATCATTTTTGACTGAAAATAGAAAAAATATATTTATAATAAATCTCATGACTTCCACCCAGTCTTCATAAAACAGAGCAAACAATAATTGTCAAATTATGTAAATTGCACCATTTTATTTTCTAAGTTTTAATATGTTTTGCTGAAACTTTCTGCAGACCGCCTATATCACCCCAGTTTAAAACCAATTGTTATTTTGTTTTAGGATGTTTACACATTTTTATACATTCTCTAATGGCCTTTTTGATAGAATAAGTGGAAAAACAACAGAGCGTCAGAGCGCCGACAATGTTTAGGCAGTTCAACTGAACAAGACAAAGATGCCGATTAAACATAGTATTTTTTGGCAGCGTTCCTCATTAAAATTACCATGCATTTTTTCCAGAGCATTTCTTGCTAATTACATCAGTACAGCTAATCATTAAGACAGAGAAACCTTCTCCCATACTTTTCTAACCACATTATATTCTCAAAGTCTGAATGTAGAAGAGGAATGATACAGGTGATAGCCAAGAAACTTCCTTTAATATTTCACAGTGTCAAAGAGAAAACAAGTTTACAAGTGATATTTATCTGAAAATGAGAAAAACAACCCCCATAAAACATCCAATTTTCTATCTCGGCAATGAAATCGCTCTGCGCTCATGCCGGAGTGAACGCGCTGTGAGACGTGGTCTGCTCATTGTCACCGAGTTCCTCATCATTTGTCTCATTTCCTCTCGCTGGGATTGTTACCTCCTGCGTGAGGAGCACATTATTTCCAATCAGCCCAATGAGAGGAGCGCCACTGACACATGGACACAAATCATCTACGAGAACTCAGAACAACAACATAAATTTACATCCTATTTGAGCAAATATTTTCTAATGTGGCAAGAGACGCAACATGCAAAAACAAGCGCTGGAAATGCAGTGGTCTTGGGTATGAATTTCAGATTTTAGCTCGCAGGGTGCTGTTAAAATTTCTGGGTAAAGGGATATGTTGGGATGTGATGTCATGCTTGGAAACTGGTCTAAGATCTATCGAGTGATCTGCCACATCACGGTCAAATTACGGGCCAGAATGTCATACTGGCTATGGCATTATAATGCAGTGAAATCAATAACGCTCCACTACGGTAATCCATCTGCTCTTCAGCACTGACCTATTGGAGAAGCACTGTCAAATGCTAACCCGCTCAATACAGTCAAGCCGAGCAGGATATGATATGATAATGAAGGTCAGATCGCTGATCGCTCAGAGGTCAGTCTGTTACTGCATAAAGCATCCATCAAAAAGTACTCAAAAAACGATTCAAAGTGATAGTTCACCCAGAAATTAAAATTCTATCATTTACTCGTCCTCATGCCACCCATGATGCATTCAACTTTCTTTCTTCAGATAAACACAATCAAAGATTTTTCGGAAAAATGATCTTCACAACGCACATTTATGTCAAGCTGAACTTGAAATGATGGTTTATAGTTAAAAGAGTTTGAAATATTAGCATTTATCTTCTTTTTATCATTTGGTTTTATAACGGGGATGGCATGAGAGTGAGTAAATGATGAGAGAATTTTCATTTCTGTGTGAACTATCCCTTTATAAAGTTTTCCTTGCAATTAAGCCTTCAACAAAAAGAACCTTTTGAAATGGATTTGGGCTAGTCTTTCTGAAGTGTAAGTTTTTGATGAAATCTGAGAGCTGGCTCACTCCTTCATGCTGGGTGATGGATCTGCCGGCCCAGAAAAGTTAGTAAATACACTGTTAAAATAGTCCAAGTGACTACAGTGGCTCAACCTTAAGTTTATCAAGCGCTGAGAATACTTTTTAAGTATTCAACTATTCATTTTCTTCCGTGTGGGCCTCTGAGTTCACGAGAGCGCCATCACGACACATGCGCGAGAACTGAGAAGATAACGACTAAAAAAAATGTCAAATGTTTAGCTCTGAATATTTCTCAGGGTAGCTTTATTTATTGAGTTTTTAAAATTGACAAATATTTCAACAAAATAGAGACAAAAAAAATTTGCACAAAATTAAATTGCATGGGCAGATTAGATTTCATGATAATAATCAATACATCATCAATCCTTCTTCCAAAAAGTGTTTTTGTCTTACCCTGATTCAGTATGGTAAGCCAGTTATACGTGTTTATGTTTTAAACCTGTCACCTGACGGGATGGTTTTCACAGGAAATTGCTAACACACGTCGCTTGTCACTTGTCTCGTCATATTTGTAAATAGAGAGAAATTTCTCCGGCTGCTTTGACGCATGTCTAGTGTGGGAGAGGCATAGGTTAGTCACAACGAGTGAGAGAAGTTGACATGGAGCAGCAAAATCTCAAACCTCCGGGAAGGAATTTATTTTCAAGGAAGGACCTAGAAGATCTATTAATGGGTGAAGCTAGAGTAACGTCTTCAGTCAGCTTGATATCCTTCGCATTTAAACTGGTTATATCTCTTAAGCCTAGTAGTGAATGTTTTATATTAATTTTTTTGTATGTATGCAATGGAAAAATAAATGATTTTTTTTTTCTTTTCACCTTTATTCTATGCATTATTTTAAAGAGACTTCTTTTACTTTGTTATTAATGTAGAATTTATCCACTGTTCGCCAAGCATTATGCCAATTTGTACATCTCCAAACACAGATCACCGGAAAAAGCGAACTGGAGGGTAAACAATATTATTAAGTACATTCCTAATGTAGTTATTTGAGACTTTATTTTGTAAAATATTTGTATTACCAAGAAATATTTTACCCATGATATCTGTAAAATTTAGATCTTCCTTCTGTGATGCATTTTTGCATCCATTACAACTGCATTACAAGTCTTTAGGTCTAACTGGTATTTTAAATTCATTCAAAAATTCTCTATATGTTAATACATTTCCATCATTGTTTAAAAGCTAACTAATATAATATTGTTTTCAAACCAGTAACCAAAAAAGAGAGATTTATTTTTTGTAAAGGATGTCTTTGTTGTTCCAAATATAATATCTCCTAGGTGAAAAGTTATGTTTGTAGGCCAGTGTCCATGCCATGAGAGCTTGTTTATGAAATTTTGCAAGCTTAAACGGTATTTTTTTCAATTGAATAATTACACTTCAATAAAAATGAGAGGTCGCCCAATTGTTTAAATAGAAAGTTAGGAAAGGAATTCCAAATACTGTCTTTATTTTTTAAATACTGAATACTGAATTTATTTTAAATACATTGTTCAAAGCATCATAACTCAACACCTCTAAACCACCATGATCTTTGGGATTGCATACAATTTCTTTTCTCAAATTATGTGGCTTGTTTTTCCAAATAAAATCAAAAAGCATTTTATCCAATTGTTTGGTAAGTTCATATCCAATGATAACGACACATAGACTGATCTGGAGATTCCTTCAGCTTTTGACAAAAGCACCCGCCCCTGAACTGACAGATCCCTTTGTAACCACGCATTAAACCTCTTACTAGTTTTGCTAATAATTGGATTGAAGTTTAAATTTTTGCGCAGATTTTCATCTTTACCAGATATGTTACTTGATTTGCAATTGGAATATTACAGAAATGAGTTAAAATACATTCTTTAAGAGGAAACAGAACAGAACATTTATTCATATTCATTACTAGCCCTGATACATCTGAAAATGATTTTATGCATTTCACTGCTTTAATGATTTCATTCCTATCTTTCAAAAGTAAAGCAGTGTCATCTGCAAACGGACACAACTTAACCCCAAAACATTCAATTGCTTTAAATAAAAAGTTATGTTCTAAGGTATCAAATGCCTTGTGAAAATCAATAAATAAGATAAAACTATCATTTAAAACATAACCATTGTAGTCTACCATATCTAGTATCAATCTAATATTATTACTAATGGGCCTTCCTTGAATAAATCCAGTCTGTTCCTATTTTCTAATCCTTTTTTCAGTCTTTTGGCAAAGATTAAAGCAAATAATTTGGCATCATTATTTAATAGACTAATGGGTCTCCAGTTCTCTAAACAAAGAATATTTTTGTTTGGCTTTGGAATTAATGTAATAACACCTTGTTTTAAAGAGGAGGGCAGTTCCCCCTTTTCAATAGATTCTAATACGGCCTGCAAAAAATGGAGCCAGCTTATCTCAAAACACTTTATAAAACTCACTGACAAGTCCATCATTACCTGGAGAACGATTATCTTTAAGGTTGCCAATAGACTCTTTAACTTCCTCCAACCTTAAATCACCAGCACAAATCAATTTAAAATCATCCTCAATAACTTTGGCTTTATCTAAAACATTATCTAGAAAGTCATTCAGATCTGAAGACACAAAGTTGGGAGCGTACCTACCTTGGTAAAACTGAGTAGCCAAACTGATATCCTCTGTGACTGTATTATTAATTAACAATTTGTTTATAGAGGTCAATTCACCATTTCTTTTTTCCAAAAATGTACTTAGTATTTCTTTCCCCCTATTCCAACCATTTATATCTTGATCTGATAAATGCACCCTCTGCTTTTTCTTGATCCATTAGTTCCTGCGTGTTAAAATTTTCTTTAATGATAAGCGCATTATTTCTTTGAAAACAATATATTATTTTTGTCTTTTAACTGAAGCAATCGGTTTCATTGAAATAGCTAGGTTCCTAATTCTGTATTTCATTATTTCCCAATGTTCTCCATAAACATTTGCTATTTTAGCCTGAGACCAGTGCTTGTCAATTAACTTTAATACCATCAGTTTAAAATTGCGATCATCTAATAACTTTTTATTCAATTTCCAATAACCCCTTTTTAATTTAGATTCATCTGGACCGTGAATATTTATCAAGAGTGATATACCCTTATGGTCAGTGGAATGTTCTTGGAATGTTACAAATCAACATTCCTAGAATGTTCAATTGTTAATCAAAATTAAGTTGAAAGAACATTTCAGGAACATCATATCTTTTAAAACACGTTCCTCTAATGTCAAGAAAACGGGACATTTTATCATTCCCATAACCAAAACGAAATGTTTGCAGAATGTTCTTATAACAAAAATCTGTTAGCTGGGCAAAGATTCACAAGGACCGTTACTGGATTAGCAAATGTATTGATGATAGTATGATGATAGTTTTTTTTTATTATTGTTTTTCACTTTAGATAAGAGTGGTAATGGACTCAAATCTTGTCTCATGAGCAGCCGAAGAAAGTAAATGCATAAGAGGCAGCCTTAGATTAAAGGGTTAGTTCACCCAAAAATTAAAATTCTGTCAGTAATTACTCACCCTCATGTTGTTCCAACCGCGTAAGACCTTCGTTCATCTTCGGAACACAAATTAAGATATTTTTGATGAAATCTGAGCCATGTTTCACTCCTCCATAGGCTTCCAGTGTGACCGAAACTTGCTGGCCCAGAAAAGTTATTAAAGAGATCGTTAATATAGTCCAAGTGACTCCAGTGGCTCAATCTTAAGTATATCAAGCGACGAGAATACTTTTTGTGCGCAAAAACAAACAAAAATAACGACTTTATTCCACTATTCATTTCCTTCTCTCTGGGCCTCGTAGTGTTTTTGCGCAGCACGTCTGTGTTACACGTCACCACGTAGGCTCACTATTGGCCGACGCCGGTCATGTGTGTGTTGCGTGATGACGTGCAACACAGACGCGCAGCGCAAAAACACTACGAGGCCCAGAGAGAAGGAAATGAAAAGTGGAATAAAGTCGTTATTTTTGTTTGTTTTTGCGCACAAAAAGTATTCTCGTCGCATGATAAACTTAATGTAGTGCCACTGTAGTTACTTGGACTATTTTAAAGATGCTTTAATAACTATTCTGGGCCGGTGAGTTTCGGTCACACTGGAAGCCTATGGAGGAGTCAAAATTCTGTCAGATTTCATCAAAAATATCTTAATTTGTGTTCCGAAGATGAACGAAAGACTTACATGGTTGGAGCAACATGAGGGTGAGTAATTACTGACAGAATTTTCATTTTTGGGTGAACTAACCCTTTAAGACAGTTTATCTCGCTTATAGAGGACATGATCAACCTTGATGGCAGCAGATGAGGTAAGCAGAGCAACGGTAGAGTCTTTATTAGATTGTGTAGTGAGCTCATTTAATGTATTATACACAAATATGTTGTCTGGATTGTTAGTATACCCTACAGTTTGGGTGGCCATGTGATCCATGTAATCATGTAACTAGTAATATAATTTAAAGGGTAACTCTCGCCAAATTGCAACCTAGGCTATTTTTGTTAATCTACCCGAGTCAAACGTTCGTGTAAAAGCATAATTAGAAAGGAAATTTTGTTTTTGATCAAAATGCCTTTTGAATGGGAGTGCTGTAGGGGCACTACAGTGATAGCATCAAAATCGCTATGTTTAAAACACTAAGGAGGCTCGACACAACATGAAACTGTGCTTGAAGTATCACCAGGGGCTCTACACATGAACTCCAGCATTGACAACATTGTTTGTGTACACAAAGTTTACTAAAAAGAAAGGTTTTGTATGACTCACTTTATCAGTTAGTGTTTCTGGTGGCTGGAATTCTGTCAGTCAAAACTAGTCGATCTCTGAATGCAACGTAATGAACTGAGGCCGTTTCTCAATATGCGTTCTTGTCTGTACTTGTGTTCTAGTGGACTTGTGAAATGTCATCAGTCGCTGCCCAAGTACTGACCCAATACACAAGTTTGCATTTTGGCAAGAACGGTTAAAAATCCCGGAAGTGTTCTTGACACGCCCATTTTACCGAGGATGCATCGGTTGGTAACTTGACGGCAGAAATATCCCAGCATTCATTTCGGCATTCGAGGAAGGAGAGGCAGGTCAATACAGTAAGTCGTTTTTCAACAATTTCGTACGCTATTTCATCACTAAATTCACTTATGAGAACATCTGATGCAAGAAATCAAATGTGTACATTTCAAATATTGGCATTTTTACGAAAATTTATGGCGAATCGAAAATGTGCTCAAACGTTTTCGGAAGTGAGAATCTCCATAAGCGTTGCTTTATTGTTATGAATATACATTACATTGTAGTGTACAGTTGTAGAGTAATCCCTTGAGCTGAGGGGTAGGCTTAGGCCATAAAGCCTGGCTGTTATCGTCAATAATTCTTGTTATGTTTGGGTACTGCAGACGCCGTCTGTGCAGGGGTATTATTGCGCAATACCAGCAAGAACACATCGTCTCAAACTGTCAGCAGCGTTCTGTGTGCTCGTCACCTTGTGAGTTCATTCTTCCAAGAACAACTAGCAAGAGCGTTCTCCCCAAGAACACAAGTCCGTTCTTTGCATTCTTGGTTTTGAGAAACACCCTGAGCTTTCCATCTTTACTCTCCTCATGTTATGTTGCATTCGGAGATCGACTACTACGAAAATACGGTCAATCTTAAAAGTGGCGTTTCCATTCTAATTATGCTTTTACATGAATGTTTGACTCGGGTAGATTAACAAAAATAGCAATTTGGCAAGAGTTACCCTTTAATATAAATGTAATATTAAGATTGCTCCTGCACTGAGGCATTAGGTGTGTTTGACTCGAAGTGGCGCTGCACAGACCGAACGGTGTATGACATCAAAGTAGTGAAAGCGATTAGAGAGCATAAGATCAGTCTGTGCAGCGCCTCTTCAAGTCAAACACGCCTATTGAGAAAGGTCGGAAACGAAACATTTTCTCATTAAAGTAGTGGTTTTATCTTCAGTTGGTGGCTCCACTTCATTGTTAGAGTGTGCAGGCTTTTTTGAAGTGTGTCCCATGAACAGCTCTTATTATATATTAAGAGCATCGCACAGCCCACAGTACCACAGCTCAAAACCTGAAAGAGTTTAAAGCAGAGCACATCTAGTAATGTGTATATATATTTAAAACAGAAATTTCCATCCAAGACTTCTAAGCTAAATTTCCATTTATTTTCCAGGCCTTGAAGTTTTCTGCGACTGCGGGAGCCCTGTAAAAGCATGACAGAGCGAGAGAAAGAAAGATTTCCAATCTATTGAAACAGAGTAAAAGCTTCCTCCCCATCTCCACGGAGGTGTGCTAATTAATCTTGTGAAATTGTTTTTTAAGCGCACTATTTAATTACTCAGCTCAGAGTCTATTAGTGTTGCTCAGAGGAAGGCAGTCTCTTCTCATTACTGATATACAATCAATGACAGTAATACTTTCTATCCGGCTGGCAGACTAGCAGATTACAGGAATGCATCACTATAATGAACTTCATCAATTCATTGAACACCCACTGATAAACTTGTGCTAACTGTCACACGTTTAGCTGTGAATATTTCTCAGGGTAGCTTTATTTTGTAAATTTCTGTATATACAGTTCATTGAACACACAATGACGGCATGGGGCATGTTGTCACACTGTGGGCCCTATTTTAACGATCTGAAACGCAAGTATCAAACGCGAAACGCAAGTAACTTTGTGGGCGGATCTCGGATCTCCGACGCAAATCTAAAATGTGTTGGACTGAAGTATCCTCATTACTCAGAGGTGTGGTTTGGGCGTAACGTGAAATAAACCAATCAGAGCGACATCTCACATTCCCTTTAAGAGCAGGCACGTTTGTTCCATGGCGGATTGCTATTATAACGGTGGATTTGCCAGGCGCACGCCAGGAGCGGTTCACATCCGAGGAGAGCAACACTCTTGCCAGGGCCATAAAAGACAGAAAATTGACATTGTATGGTGATGGGAGAAACCCAACCAAATTAGCTTCGGTTAAACAGGTGTATAATAATTTTGGTAAATGTGTAAGCTAGATTTATGCCCATTTTTTCACATCTTCATGGACACCACAATGATTTCCCTCATGTGGAATATTTTTTCTTGTAATTATTTATGGTTTGCAAAAATGGCAACAGCTCAACTCCAAAAATTCACAACTCCAAAAATGGAGCGTCTGTGTGTAGATGAGAGAAGCAAAGTGTATGCGTGTTGTGCACACGCTACATTATGGCCAAGCATGCACCCTTAAAATAGCATCTGAACGCACCACTGACTTTAGACTAGGTTTTTCCTGGTCTGTGGCGGAATTGTTTTCTGGAACTGCAAAACAGCACCAGGGAACGTTTGCGCTGGAACACGCCTCATCTTTTCGCTGAACCGCCCCTAGACTAGCTATTCATCGACTGGCCGCTACAGACGGGCGGCAAAAGAGAGTCAATCCCATAGACTTAGACTTAGAAAAATATACAGTTTACAGCCTGGTACAAAAAGTGGTTTTGGTCTATATAGCTAATTTTGTGAAGGGGGTGAATTTTTTTAGAACTCATCCGTTTAAATTATATTAAAGGGGAAATGAAACGTCCATGTTTTGGCACTGGTAGTAGCTACATATATTAGAAAAATCACCTTGCCAAAAATTTTATTTTAAAAAGTTGTTAAAACTACAGATATGACAAAATTATTTTCTTAATTTCTAGCTAGCGAGTCGCCATTTTAGAGTGACGTCACAGCCTACGTAACGGGGTTGGTTCGTTCCGCTGGTGAGTGAAGAGAGTGAAGCGTTACTGGACCGGACTGAATACGCAATTGATTTGAAATGGAGGAAGACGAACTTGAAAGACCTGTTGAGCCCGTGTGTCCCATTGCTTAAGCATTTGAGTCGATACGGCGTGGGAACCGAGCAGTGGTACGTCGCTGTGTCGAACAGCCGGTGATGGACATGGCCGTAGCCAGCTATGAGGTCACCGAGGTCCGGACCTCTGTCATTTTTTTACATTCAAAAATAAAATTTCAAGCTCTCTGAATGATTAATTAGCCATTTAAACCACCTCATATGCAATTTGCAATTAATTTTGCTGCGAGAATCTAGTGCAGTGAACGGGACTTGAGAGCGCGTTGTGAGGGCGCGGGTGCGATCCCGTGTAGCCAGATCCACCTAATGGAAAGGTGGCCAGTAGTCTTCTGGACTTGTTTTTCTGATTTAATGTCACACTTTTAGCCTAGAAATCTAGACGCACCCTAGCGGCAGCAAAATGTATTTTGCAGCCAGGGTAGTCTAGAAACTCTCCATAGACTTTCGAGCTGCAAAAACCTAAATTGGGTCAGGCCAATCACGTCGCGTATAGAGTAGGCGGGGCGGGCTTAACATATGACGACAGAGTTGCGACGGTTACCTGGCTGTGACTTGAAAACAAAGAATGGCTGCTGCTGCTGGAGAACAGTCTTTCGAATCGGCTTTGGCCGCGACTCTGGAGGACTTGGAGTTAAGTTTTTCTTTGAGAAAAGAGCAAAGAACGGCACTTGAGTTATTCTTAAAAAAAGGAAGATGTGTTTGTCGGTTTGCCGGCCAGATGAGGCAAAAGTTGAATCTATCAACTAACGTTAGCTCCGCTGTTGGGAAAATGCTCTGGTTGGTTGAAGCGCTGTCCTATTGCGTGCAGAGGGAATTTGAAAGACATCCGTTTATCCCGCCCCTCGGATTGAGCCGTGTCTATGGTGAGTTTCCAGACCTAACATCTTGATGTAGGTCTGGCTTGCCAGGCTATCACACTTTAGGAAGTTATTAAAGTGGAAAGTTGCATGTTAGGGTTCGTGATATATTAATCTTATTTCCAAAACACAAGCTTTGAACTTATTTCGGATTATTATAAAAAAAAAAAAAAAAAAAAGTTGCTTGTTTTTCGTAGCAATATCTGGCAACATTTTACTGTCGGCATTAATATAAAAAAGCTTATAGAAAAACTGTAATTGCTGATAGGAAGATACCACATTCGGTAAGACAAACGCAATGATCATCGTGATTATCTGTAAGAAATGTATAACACTATCAAAAACAATAGCATAATACAGATTTGTATGCTACAGAATGAAATATGCCAAATACTGGCCAGCAGGAAGACGGCTTTTTTATTTTGTCATTTCAGTGAGCCAAGGATTGAAGAGTAGTCCACACACAGACACACACACACACACACACACACACACACACACACACACACACACACACACACACACACACACACACACACACACACACACACACACACACACACACACAAGCTATAACGTTAGCAAATAGCCTGTAAATATTTTGTAACATGTCTGTAAAATGTAAAACATTATATTGAATAAAAAATTATTTCACAAACATATACAGTGTGCATGTGCAGTTTGTTAACATAACATTAGACGTCGTCTTTTTGTCTGGTACTAATAAACTTCACTAGCTAAACACTAAGTTAGCGTTATTTAGTTCATGCTTACAGCTGTTAGCTAACAATGACTGTACCTAACGTTAGTTGTTCGCTGGTTCGACCAGCACATGCATCTTGTTAACGAGCCAGTGTGATGCAAACATGAATGAGAGGTTTGACATGATAATATGATAGCAGATGAACGCTTTTTATGCGTAGTTTAATGTTAAGTTTTATGTCTTTCACTGCGTTTTACTGAACTTAGCCCAGAGCCTTTACACCCAACCAACTTCGTGACGTCACATGTTAGAATACTGCACAATGGTGGCGCCCTGGCCGCAAAAGATATAACGGTTTTTCTTTTTTCTTTTATATGTTTACATTTGTCATGTTTCTTATATAATTGTTGATTATAGTGGATATCCATTTTGTAAATCATGTAAACTTGATTGACTGCTTCATTTCCCCTTTAAGCCTTAAAGTTCTGCATAATTAAGGGTGTGGCCACTTGAGTGACAGGTGGATTGCCGCTGCTGTCACTACTACCAGTTTGTCTGCTGTCTGTTAGCGTCACATCACCTCAGCTATTCCCGCCTTTTTGCCCATTTTAGGTTATCTGGGAGTAACGCGTGGTGACGCACTACCAAAATGGCGACGGCCGGCTCCACCCACTTCGGGCTTCAAAAACACTCTTCAGAAAGCTATGGGGGACGTCACGGACACTACGTCCATATTTTTTTACAGTCTATGATTCATTCCCACAAATTAAGAATTTGTTCTCTCGTTTTAGTAAATCATGGCCATATTGAAATAATTTTTTCCCTTGTTTTGATTTAACTAAAACAAGAGAACGAATTAGTACAACAAGGCCACGATTTAGTAAATCGAGAGAACAATTGATTATATTGTGCGCACAATTTACTTTAAACAAGGGAATGAATTAGTAAAATGTGCTGACGTAATTTAGTACTGAGAGGCGCCTTTATGTGCTCGCACTATGGGTTTGAGCGCAAAATCTGCGGGAATGAGTAAAATGATGCGCAACCTTTCAACCTGCCCAGCTGGCTAGTAGGAGTGACTGCGTTACACGCCACTGCTGAAATCCACCCGCATCAGGCGAGTTGGCGGGTGTTACAGTGACTCCAAACACAATGTTACAGAAAATCTTTTTTATTGCAGAAAATATTCATAAATTTGGTGTGGACGAGGTGACAGCTACCCTCGCAGCATAACAAATCATATTTAATTCCAATACTGTATATATTCAAAGTTATACAAATATGGAGTGTTCCTGAGTTTGCCATTGATTGACACTGAATAATTCAGAGTGATTTCAAAACTGAGAGGCAGAGACAATTTCAGAGGTCCATTAGTTTGTGCAGGCCTAATTGAGTGGTCTAGCGCAGATGCTAATTTGGTTAGTGAGAAAAAAGGTCTGTATGGTGGCTGAGAGAGCGGCTAACACATTAGACCACTTACTTAAATGACCAGAGGAGTGAGGGATAATGTGTTCTCTGCCTCCTGTACAGCTAAAACACCCACTAATATCAAATGAATTGAATTACCGAGGAAGCAGAGTGCAAGATGCCAGCTCCGTTTTTATGCTAACGCTAACTGAAACATACTAGACTTCTAATAGCAAATAACCTATTATTGCAAGACAAGTAGGCATGGCAAGTGCATGGAAATTATCCTATCAGTCTTATCATTAATATACCATTATAGTATTTATTAATATTTTAAATTAGCTGTTATTTTTATATTTTCAGTTTTTGTTTTAATATTAGTTTAAGTTTTGAAAATTAGTTTTTTAATATTCCTATTTAGTTTTAATTTATTTTTATTTCAGTTTTAGTAATTTTAGCAATTCAATTCAAACTTATTTTATTTCAGATAGTTGTCAAGACAACATTGAAAATTTATATTTTATTTTAGCTTTATTTCAATTAATGAAAATTATTTTTTATAGTTTTAGTTTTAACAAACAATAACAACACTGCTAACTATGTAGTATAATATAGGCCTAACAAGTTCCAAAACACAGCTACCAGCTTAGATTGATTAATGCAAACCAATAACTGTTCAATAACTGATCAATAACTGATCGTTTTTTCTTCTGAAGTATATCCGAGTGAAATGGCTTCTCGAAACAGTAAAAAAAAGTTTTTTTCAAGTCCAAAATTTTCCAAATTTTCAAGTCCATTGGGAATTGATTGGATCGTTGAATCGTTGGATCGTTGACCAATAGGTCAATCTCATGTGAGTGACAGGTTGCCCAGCTCTCGCACCAATAAACATGTCATCAGAGAAGAGATGTTGTTGCAATAGGGAACGTTATTTTGATTAAAGACTACGAGGGCACATGGATTTAGAAAAATAATGATGTGCACAGATAAGTCATTAATAACAAATGATGTTTTATTAACAAAGTTCGGGAGGAGCACGTTCAAATAATCAAGCAATCAATCAATCAACTCATCAAACAATTACCATGTCTACCCTATCAGCATGAGAGGAAGCATATATATATATTCACTCTGTCAACTCATCTAACTTCCTTGACAGTTTTCAGCATCCCTCCACC